>NC_088883.1:28808563-28935158 GCF_032884065.1 Artemia franciscana | reverse complement strand
CTTCTTTTAATTTCCTTCTTTCTAGCTTCTCGTCTTCTTTCGCCTTCTGCTTTTCTCGTCGACGTTGAGCTGATCGATCACGTTCCCTTTCACGTTCCGGTCCTCCGTGAAGGCGAGACTAAGAAAATTTTTTTTAAAGAACTCTTACTACAATTTTCGAGACCTTTACTACAAAAGTTACTGAAAATATAAGAAAAAAAAACAGCCCAAAACATAAAAATAAGGAGTCCCAACGTTGAACAGGAACGCATTTTAACCTAAAAATACATAAAAGCATGGAGTCAAACAATTATTTGAAACACAGAAACGTTTAAGTGATCTGGACTTCAGCACTGACATTCCTCAAGAAAAGAGAGACGTGCATAGCTACTCCTTGGCAAGACCGGTACGAAGGTAAAAACCGGATGGGTTCAAAATTAATATTGAAAAACAAAAAATATGGCTACATCAAAACACTGTAAAATAAACTCTTTAAATGGCAATTCTGTCGATCCTGCCATATGTATGCAGCTGGGTCATTGCAACTGGCAGCTGGCAGCTGGGTCATATAAACCGAGAACAAGAGTGTTAGATTCTTACCTTCGAGACTACATTTTAAAGAAAATTCCTAAACATAAAATGGACAGATTGAGTTTCAAATTTCAGGTTCTGAATAATAAGCAGCCAACCTCTAACAGCAAATATCATATACCAGCATCGATCTGCATATCATCTGCCAGCAAAAATCTAGACCATGTTTTGAGTGCAATTGAAAAAAAAGGGTAAAGGACACGGCAAAGTCTCTACCGGTGGTGCCGGTAAAGACTTTGTCTCTACCGGTGGTGCCGGTAAAGACTTTGTCTCTACCGGTGGTGCCGGTAAAGACTTTGTCTCTACCGGTGGTGCCGTAAAGTCTCTACCGGTGGTGCTGCGTCTCATAAGCCTTCAGCCATGAAGCGGTGGAAAGTTGGGGGCAAACCATCTTGTGCTTTTGATAATCCTTCTTTTTTACGTTATCCAATCATCTCCAGGTGCCTACTTAGAGATGGGTCGACTCTGACTAACCTTACAGAGTCACACCACAAACCCCCGTTCAAAGCAAAAAAAACAGCGACACCAGGACTCGAACCCTATCCTCACAGACAAAGGATTTCAAATCTAGAGTTCTAACCACTCCGCTAAGGTGATGCAGAGCACCTTGAAACCCAAGGCAACGCTAGAGTTGCCTTCAACGAGATCAAGGAAGGGTTGCCACCCTAAAAACCTCCTACGCTGCTCATACCCATCAGATCTTCAGTTAATGCAACTCAAGCGGGCAGATATACACAGGATGCTGGAGAATAATAGCGGCTAGCTGTCCATACCCTATGTACCTTTTGAGGCACAGGAGGATGCAAAGGTTATCGTAAAAAAAAACTAAATATACTTCTCTTTAGCTCTTTAACTATCAAAAGTCTATTTCCAGGAATTTTGGCACTATTTCGACACAAAATCAAATAAACTGTCTGTGTAAACCTTAGAAGCACTAAATATTTATCTTAATATATCGTGTTCATCATTAGATTGGTATTTAGTCGCTGCCAAAAAAAAAATTAAGAATAATATCGGCAGGTAAATGAAGGGGTGACAACTCTAAAGCATTAGACATAGAAGTTTCAGAAGTTCCGAATCAGAGTTCAATTCAGAGTTTGTTTATTTCCGCCGACTTCCAAATCACATTCCAAAATATATTAATTAATATCCCACCATTGATACCAAAGTCTTAATTCCAAACGACTCCCAGCTTTTTAGCAGTAAATTTCGACCATCTGGGAGGAAGCAGAGGGATGGCTAATTCGGAAAAATTAGAAAAAATGAGGTATTTTTAACTTACGATCAGATCTTAATGTGATCGTCAGCACAGACACTACGAATGGTGTAAACTGGTGTAGCACTGACCACACCATTTCGCTTTCCCCTTACTATTTCAAACCCTACAGTAATAATGACTAGTTATTAGAACAAGGTCAGCGGTCACTGTCTTTAAGATTCTCAAAGAAATAAAAGATCTGTCTCTTAATTCCAGGGATTTCGTGTTCCGTATTTCAAATATGTAGTGTTTAGTTAAAAATAAAATAAGCTGTATTTACTACTTTTAGCTTGGAGCAATTACTGTATAGATGGACACAGTTAGGCTAGCCTATAACTTTAAGAACTAAACAACATCAGAAGCAGGTGAATATGAGTAAATTACATGAAATTATAAACTTAAAATATCTACGTTTTGATTCTGGGAAGATTGGAGGATATTTCTTTTGCTGGAGAGAGGAGGGGGATGGGGGGTAAGTTCATGAACCAATCATTGTTGAGTTTTCCGTCCCCTCCAAGGTGCAAAACTGACGGAAGTTATCGAATATTTGTTATAGTCTAAATACAATGTCTGGTTTGCAAGCGTTTTATCTCCTTTGCACAAAAGAGAAAAAGAGATCAATATTAAGAAGCGTACTTTGATTCCATTGGCTTATTCTTGAGCCCATCGCAATATTCCATAAGTGTATGTCAAAAAGGAAAGCCAAATAAAGCCTCTTTTTTATAATTTTGCATCTATTTATTACTTTAATGGAAAATTTTTAAAGAACAAAAGGATTTAAAGTAACAATATTTTTAGGAAGTATACTCTCTGTTTCTACGTACTTCAAATTTTCCTTGGGTGGGGGGAATTGCCCTTCTCCCTAATTTAAAAAATATCTTTTTCTGTGTTTTCGCAACACAAACGAAAAAAAACAGAATTGTCTCACACCCCTCGAGTTGGAAAAATAGCTGTCATACGAATCATCAACAAAAGATACAATATATCCCCCCCCACCTACATTTTATTCAATCGTACAAGTGCAAGTTAAACCGCTAGACCAAGCCCTTTTCAATCTTGCGCCTTCTTTAATAAAAACCCGGCAACTGTTGATAAGTATGGAAAAAGTATAATCTACTTAACGTAACATCAACTGTTAGGATTCTCCTTAGTTACTAAGTTAGTTACTTAGTCCTTAGTTAAGTTAAGTTAGTTACTTAGTCCTTAGTTAGTTACTCCTTTAGTTACTATCACCTTTTATCAAAACAAGTAAGCCTTTGGTAATCGTTTCCTATATTTTTCCCAATTGTTTGATGAACGAGTCTCTTTGAAGGACTGTGTATTACATTTAGGGAGTTTTCATGTGGAGCCCCTAGGAATTATTATTCACTTTAAAGCGGTGAGATGGACAATTTTCCTCGTTTCAACTTTCACACGGTTTAATCTACATACCCCCCCCCCAAAGTAACCTTTTAAAATAATAACTCATCAAAAAGTGCTTAACAAGAATAAAATCCTTATGCTTACCAACAGAGTACTGTTTTCTTTGTCTTTCGGAGAAGCAAGTTCATCTCCTGACTCGTCATCGCGTAGAAGGCCATATGTGGGGTCTCGCACCCTTCCTAAGAACAAAAATAGATGTTGAATTAAAGAGTAACCCTCCTGTGAGCTAAATGATCAACATACAACCCTTTTGATCCTCCTGAAAAATACGAGGCGGTTATTAGCCCCATTCCGTAGATGTGTCCTCAAATTACCAAGGATATTAATCCCCCCCCCGGACTCGTCTTAAGTCTATTAATGACAAGGAACCGCAATTTTCCTAGATTTTTCTTTTGGTTGTTCAAAAATATGGAGTTTTAAGGCAAGTACCATTTACGTCAGCGTTGTCACGTTGAAACATAAAAATATATAGCGAAACTAAATAGCTAAATTTGACAACACTTTTCGTAAAAAACTTAGACAATAACACAATCTGTTTCAAACTAAGAATGACTAACAGATTTTAACAAGCAACAAAAAAAGAACGAATTTTGGACTCAATTTAAAAGTTGGCATCAGGGATGTGTTGTCAATGGTGTTTCGGGAGATCAAATCTAGATGGTAGTGTATTTTTCTAATATCCAGGCTCATCATATTAAAACACCATCTATCGATTACAATTTTTTTGTACTGAAATAATACAGATAGCATTTTGTGTTTACAATATATCTTTAAAAACGCCTTTTATTGCTAGGCAATACGGGGACCCGGAGTTAGATACCCGACACTAGACACACGAACAAGTTCGAGTCAATAATACGCAGAACGAAATAGTTCTTTTATTTTGTTTTTCCGTTATTACACTTTACTTTATCTTCGCTAGGCAATACGGTACCCTGAATTAGATACTCGATCCTCGACACACGAAAACGTTAAAGCCAATAAAATGTAGAACGAATCGATTCAGCAGTGCTTTTATTCCGTTTTTCCGATTTATTCCGTTATTTCGTTTATCTTTGTTAGGCAATACGGGACCCGGAATTAGATACTCGACACACGAAGTAGTTCGAACCAATAAGATGCAGAACAAATTGATTCAGTAGTTCTTTGTTTTCCGTTTTTCTGTTATTCCAATTTATTCCGTTTATCTTTGCTAAACAATACGGGACCCGGAGTTAGATACTCGACACTCGACAGGCGAACAAGTTCGAGCCAATAAGATATAGAACGAATCGATTCAGTAGTTGTTTTATTCCGTTTATTTTTGCTAGGCAATATGGGATCCAGAGTTAAATACTCGACACTCGACGCACGAACAAGTTCGAGCCAATAAGATACATAACGAATCGATTCACCAGTTCTTTTATTCCGTTTTTCCATTATTAGGGGAAAAAAAGATGAAATATCTTGAATTAGGCTAGGGCGTGAATCAGGCCTGTGAATGGATAAAAAATAAGCAAAATAAATACAAAATTAGGAAATGAACAAAATACCCATGGTTATTAAAAAGGGGGGAAATGCTGGAGCCAATAGCAGGAGCTGATTGCACAGAGTACAACAAGTACACTACGTCACCCTCCGTAAGTAACTAAGCATGTTATTTAGGTCACGTTAAGAATAATCTTTCACGCTATGCTACTTAAAATTCAAAAACACCGCATAAATATCATATAAAACCCTCACAATCATCAAAAGCAAACTATGCAAATATTAATAAAGATTTGAAACGGACAATCAAGCTCTGATCAAACATGAAAGAATTTACAGTTAATCAATTCATTTTTATAATTTATTAATTCTTCACCCAGTTATTCCGTTTTGTTGCAGCAATGTTAACTTTTCCATAGCATCGCACAAATTTACTTAAGAACGTACGATATCACAAATATTATTCTGCGAGTCTCAGCGTTGGCTAAAATTCTTAAAGACAAAGGGCCAATTAGCAAATTTTCTCCCCACCATAGAAAGCTTCTGAAGTAATTTTGATAAAAATTAATAGAAGATCTTAAATGTGTCAACAGACCGACAATTATAATAAGAGGCTAGTCTCAATAAGAATCCCTATAATCTCCTACTAATTGTTAAGCAACACTCCGCCCATTCAATGTACATACAGGGTAAATAATATCTATTCTGTGTTAGCAAACATTTCAATTTAGGCAGTTAGCACAACATGGAACTTCCGAAGCTGCAAAATTATTCAATGAGACTTCTTCTGAGCTGATTTTTAATATTTTTCAAGCAGGTATACAAGAATATATTTAGGGACTGTTCTCTCGTAAAGTATAAAGAGAAAATTCTGCCCCGTTCAACAAGAAGTTAAATATTTTTTCTAAGTTCCGGGAAAGTAGGTGTCACATTTTAGTTATCTTATCTCTTATCAGCAGGTTGCCAACAGCGATACAATTGTACCATTTTGGTTTGAACGGGTATAAAAAAAAAATTATACCCGTTTGGTATAAAATTGGTATAAAAAAAATTATACCAATATGGTATAATAAAATTTAATTGGGCGTCAGGACGCAGCGAGCGGAGGGAATTGTAGTTTTTATTAGTTTTCTCTCCCAGAGTTGTAAGTTTTCCTTTACACATTTATTTAAGTGCCTTTTGTTAGCCTCTTGCGGTCATAATATAGCGTGAAGCGGCACAGCCATCTGTACGGTAAGTACAAAATAGGTGAGCAGCTATTTGGAGGAGTGACACCAAAATGGTCTCTGCAGGAGAAAGGAGGTCTCCCAAATATCTTTGAAAGAGCACATCTGATACTTTGTTCTCTTTATTCTAATGTAATATTCCGATCGTCCACGTGTTGTGCGTAGCGCAAAAAAAGTTTCGTCTTGCCCGTAGCACAACAGAAAAAAATAGGTAAGGTACAATTTTAGAGCCTTTTGCGGTACTTTTCTTCCGAAGCGTTGACAACAATGCTTATCAGAGTTCTACAAGTTAAGGCAAGATTAACCAATAAGTTCTAAATAGTTTGGCGAAAAGTGAAGAATGGATGAGAAGGGGTGATCCTTTATGGTATCGACATAAACTCCTAAGTAGAGCAGGAGTCTACTAGTTAAACTAGTCTGAAAAGTTCTAGAGAATTACGTGATAGAATCATAAACGATTACTGAGAACCATAAAGCGTAATTAAGCAAAACCAGGTCAAGCATATGCACGCTAAGCAGGGATAGTAAACTTAAGCAATAGATAGATAGATAGATAAGTGTATTTTAAAGCCAAATATAGAGTCATGAACACAGTACAATACCATAAACAAAAGACACAAATAACATAAACTTTGATCAGCGATCATCATAAAACGCTTAAAATGAAACACTGCATTGACCTAATACTAGTTCTTCATGCTTGAAAAAAGGTTCTTTAAAAGAACACTTAACACTCGGAAAAAGACATAAATAAAACATTATATTTACTTTATACTGAGATTTTTTTTATTTACTTATTATTATTTTTTATTTAACAGATTTTCCAGATGCCTTGCTACTCTACAAATAAACTGAAACGACGTACTATTTCAGACACCTGGAAGTATCAACTAATTATTTCCAAATATTTCTTCCCTTATCGTAGAGTCCCTGGCACCAGCTTAAGCAATGCCCTCTTTAACTCTGCAAAGTGGGCAAGTATATCTGTCTTCATTGGAACATCTTTCTTTAGAATATCTTTTAAATCTTGCACTAATTGGCAGGCAGTTAGCCCTGAGCTGCATAGCCCTAGCCCACAACGTCAAATATCTAGCTTAAAATTCAGCTTAAAGTAGAACTCCTGCCAATAAACCACCTTAACATCCTTATAAAACTTAACTCCTCAATCCAGAATTGAATTATTTGATTCTCTAGTACTATCTTAACCTCATTCTCCCGATTCGCATTGCTCCTTTCTAACTGCCTGCCACTAAGGCAGTTAGCCCTGACCTATATTTCACCGATACTAACCAATTTATCAAAACGTGTTGCGTTGCGAACACAAAAAAAAATAAAATAACCTTTTATATCTTTATTACAATTCACTATGGATATACCAAACATAAAGGCAGGACGGACTCTCAAGGAATCTTCCTATACCTCCCATGTTAAACATTTGGAGTTTGCCTGACGTTCCTGACTTAGTGATTTCGGCGGTTTTTATTTCAATAGAAATAAAAAAAAAATCTGGTGAATATTTTGATTTATCAAATCTTAAAGCCGACAACTATTTTTTTTTATAATTCCAAAATAATTATAAAACCTATTTCGGGTTTGCATTCTAGATTGCTATACTGGGGTATCGAAAAATAGAGAAAAAAATTTCTATTCAACAATCAGAAACTTATTTCTATAATATATACTTCCTGGCTGCAGTCCCTTAAAATACTTTACATATTTGTGTTCCGAAGTCAAAAAATCCCCTCAAAAGACTAGATCCAGCTGTAATCGGAGCGTGTGAGAATGCATAAATTACACCAAGGGACTATCTACTCGGAATGTTAAGGAGCGATTCAGTCAAGTATTAGTTAGTTGTAACCTCTTTAAACAGAGTCTAGAGAATAAGTAGCGTGCAGATAACAAACTGCCGGTAAATAAATGAATATATATATATATATATATATATATATATATATATATATATATATATATATATATATATATATATATATATATATATGTATGTATATATATACAAAATTATATTGTATAAATAATTACAAGAAGAATTGCTAAGGATAGCCTAAGCCCAATCGTAACTTCGAGTGAGAAACCCCTCAAGTTCAACCTTTTTATGTTTCTTTAGTTGAAGCGACGAAGAAAACTGACACCTTTGTATTCTACCGAGTTTCCGGCTAAGAAAAAGAGTTGACTAGGGAGTGAAAAGCATGGACTTTGGCAAGGCCTTAATACAGTGATGTCCGCCTTCAAAAGCAAAGAAAGGGAGAGCAGGCAATCCTCCACACCGAAGATTCTTCCAGAGAGCCCATATTGCTCTCAAAATCAAAGCATGGTCCCTTCAGAAATTCATTGCACTAAATTTAATTATTTATGCTGAATTTAATTAAACTGAAAGGGTTTAATTAGGTCATTTTTTTTATTTTAGTGTTATATAAGATTCCCGACAACCGAAAAAGATGGCATTCTTTCTGTCTGTAGTTTCCTCTGTTCGTAATTCTCTGTTCGTAAATCTTTTTCATAATTTGCTGTCTTCGTCTAATATTCGTATTACTTGAAGTGTGCCAGACATCACGAAAAACAAAAATTGCATATGAGAAAAACAAAACAAACAAAGCCTAGACGAGAAAAACAAATAATAACCTCGCGAAAGACACAAAATCTGACATAAAAAGATCCAAACAAGGAAAATTTTCCACTAGTGAAAAGGAAATGAAGAAAGAACAGGCAGATATTTAAATGAAGATCTCTGCCAAGCCGTCTTCAAGGCTAAAAATAATACAGAATTGACTTTCGAAAAAGGAAGATCAATATCATAACAAAATAAGACGAATATTCACACATATAAATACTTATTAATGAGAAGCAAGAACGTGACTGAATCCAACACTGAAAAAAAAGGTGACCGGAGGTACCAATTGACAGAATTTTTTTCTTTTCTTTTTTTTTTTTAGTGAAAGACACAAAAAAACAATTTTTCAAAATTCAAGAAGGGGGTATTTTTTTTTTTAGAAGAAGAAGACACTGAAAAAAAAATGTTTTTCAAAATCTAGGAGGTAATTCCCCCTGTTATAATTGGTACCCCTGAAGGCAAGGTAGTAAAATCAGAGTAGACATCCAGAATCAGACTTGACAGTGTGTAGCAACGCTGGTAATCTTTATTTCATCGCCCTTCAGCCAGAAACTTCTTATTCAAATTTTCAAATTTTAGGAAGGGGACAATTTGTTTTTGTTTTTTTACATATGTTTTAAGAAGAAAACACTGAAAAAATGTTTTTCAAAATTAAGGGGGCGATTCGCCCTGTTATAATTTGTACCCCTGAAGCTAAAGTAAAGACAGAGTAAAGGACACAGCATCAGACATGACAGTCTATAAAATCGTTACTAATCTCTGTTTCATGGCCATTCAGCTAGAAACTACTTAACCTATGGGGTTGGGAGGCAGCCACCCTATGCTTTCTAAGACCTTAGGAATCTGTCCACAGCTATTGAAGAAACTTGCCTGTTCGTCCATTTTGATCCAATCAACCTATTCGATCCTCGTCTAAGCATTTCCCTGGTCTAAGTTTTCTTTTCTACGATTTTTTGTTTTTCACACGCAATTTATTACGTCCCGTTAAGCAACGAATTTCATTACTTAAAATCGTTACTGCTCAAATCTATTTATTGCAGGGAATTTTGGAATCGGAACAGAATAGCCGTTCTGAACGTCTTCACACTTCATGTGAAACAAAAGTATTCTGACCATTTTTCAGTTTTTGCTTTCAAATAATATTTGCTTCTTTCTGTAAAAATGTTTTAGAACAATAAATAAATGAAAAAAAAATTATCTGCAGACAAAAGGATATCAAACAGGAGATTGAAGAATTACTTGAAACTTATATGACGAAGAAGGACAAGAACAGGACCGGTAACAACTGAATACCGAGTAATGTCGATACTGTTTACCCTTTCATGCCAAACTAGGATATTCAATAGCAGCGCAAATACCGTTTAAGCGGACAGACGGAAAAAAATTGGCCAAAAAGATTTTTCCTGCTCACTGCTTTTTGCAAAAAAACAAAACAAAAAAAACACTATATGAAACTCTGTGTGACAGTAAATTGTTACTTCTGTATGCTCTTGTAACCTTTGAGAAATTGTTGGATACTAAATATTAAAACAAAGGCTGGACCCAGCCCGATAACAACTGAATATGGGGCAATACTGGAGTCAAACCCTTTCACATGCAACTAGTATTTTCAATAGCAGTGCAAAACAAGTTAAAGCGGAGAGACAAAGAACAAAGTGACAAAAAATGTTTTTTTTTCTACTCCAGCTACTCTTTGTGAAAACAGGTGGTGTGTAAGTCTGTATGACAAATTAATCGCTACATTAAATATGTTTTCGTAATTATCGACAAATCGATATGTTCTTTTAACCCGGTGTCTATGGACACTACCCAAAATATTAATTCGTACTTGTGCAGAGCAGACAACCACTACCAAACTTGCCACAGGGACATACTCAGGATCATGCCGTCTCAGACCCGACCCCATCAAAATCCTAAATGTTTCTGAATTTCTGGGCACTATTTATTTAAATAATCCAATAAAACTTGTGGTACTTATTGTGCCACTGTTATAGTGACCCCACTCAAGATGTGAGGTTAGCTTAATCCTGACGAAACATACCAAAACATGATGAAAATATAATACTTTAGAAACAAATTTGATCTGCATGCAAAACGTGTTAGCTCCAATTATTCTGCATATTATGAAGTAAGAATTGTTTTCTAACTCCTTGCTGTCCAAATACTTTCACTTACCCCCCTAATTTGCAAATATATAGCCCAAATTACAGAAGTCTAATGTATTCTGTTATCCTCCACATAGCGTAAGCTAATTGCCTCTTAATACAGACAGGTGAAACCGGTTTGTTCTCAAGTTTTACACACCGTAGTTTTTGAGTGGGGTCGCTATAATAGATAAGTACCAAATTTGTGTTTCATTATTACCCCCATCCCTAAAGATCCTGTGTACGTGACTGCAAAACATCTTATCAACTTACTCTGGCCGTAATAGTAAGGCATTGTATAATAGGAGTCTTCAGTAAAAAGTCGTGTTTCGTTTTCTTTTCTTTTGGGCTTCGGTCGGGGTGCACATTGACGAATCAAATTTTTAGACTCTTCTTCAGAACTCTCTGACGAAATCATATGTACTGAAATTGCAAGCGAATAAAATAAAAAAGAAGCAATATTTGTTAAGAAAGGAGTTTGAAACGTGCGACTAATCTGATTATAACAATTAATTTGGTAAAACTTGTCCATGTCCATGCCGCCAAAAACTGATAACACAAACAAATTTTTAACAATTGAACCTGAATGCAAGAGCGATTGTACGGTGTATTACATTTTATCTAAGAATACTAAAATTACTATAGGAATGTGCTTATTTCTAATAGATCTTGGGTCTATTCCGTGTATTTAAGTATTAGCGTCTATTAATATTGACTAATGGTTAGTCATTGACAAGCGCAAGTCTTACACACACCGGCGTTAACATCAAATCATGACGGCATTGGGGTTCAATCTAAAGCCTCAATATATCAAATTAAAACATGGATGGTAAATTAAATTTTATTCTGGAGTGGTAAAAGTAATGCATCGTATGCTAACTCGTATTATATCTTGGATCTATTAGGTCTATTGACGTATTAGCGTTGATCAACGGCTTATCACTGACAAACGCGAGCCCATATACCGACGTTGATATCAGATCATGACAGTAGGCTATTGGAGTTCTGTCTAAACTTCAAAACATAAAATTACCAGATTTACCGTGCATTAGTTTTTTTTCCATGAGTACTAAAATAAATGCAAGGGTTACAAATTTCTAATAAGTCTTTGGTCTATTTCGAGTCTCTTGTGGAATAAGCGTACATTAATCTTGAATTGGCTTGTCATCACCAAAAAGAAGTCCCAAACATCAAAGCTTGCATCAAATCATGGTAGCAACGGAGTTACACCTTAAGGTGTAAAATTAAAACGTAAGTGGTATATTAAAGTTGATTCATGACTAATGAAATTAGTGTGTCGTGTTTTAACTCATGATACATCTAGTTTTTTCCAACAGAAAGTAAGGAGCAACACTAAAACTTAAAATAAACAAAAATTATTACGTACATGAGGAGGTTCGCCCCCCTCGTCAATACCTAGCTCTCCACGCTAAAGTTCGAACTTTAGCGTACGAGCGAGCTATTAACGAAGGGGCGAACCCCCTCATATATGTAAAATTTTTTGTTCGTTTTAAGTTTTAATGTTGCTCATTACTTTCAGTTGAAGAAACTTGCAAGCCGTACCAATTTCTAGTAGGTTTTGGGTCCATTCCATGTATTGTGGCATTAAAAAAATTCAATTTAACTTCTGATCGTTTTTTAAACAATACCGGGAAATCCGTGACCCCTTCGCGGAAAATGCCTTCCCCCATGAAAAATTCCTCCAGGAAAAGATCGTCCCATCTAAACTTCTCCCCTCGAACCTCCCATCAAAAAATCCCTCCTGAAAACGCCTGTATACTTCCCAATAACCAATACTATATGGAAACAATGGACAAAGTTTACAACTTCCAGCCCTTCCCCGGGGACTGTGGGGGATAAAGTCATCCTCAAAGACATATTTATTAGATTTTTCGACTATGCTGAACAAAATGGCTCGCTCAAAATTTTGATCGTGACTTTGGGAAAAAATGAGCGTGGGAGCGGGCCTAGATGCCCTCCAATTTTTTTGGTCACTTAAAAAGGAAACTAGAGCTTTTAATTTCCTGTCGAATGAGCCCTCTTGCGATATTCCAGGACCACTGGGTCAATACGATCACCCTTGGGAAAAAAAAAATGAACATGCATCCGTAATCTTTCCTTCTGGCGAAAAATACAAAATTTTTGCAGATAGAATCTTGAAACCTCTACAGTAGGGTTTTCTGATACACTGAATCTGATGGTGTGATTTACATTAAGATTCTATGACTTCTAGGGGTTAATTTTACGAAAATAAGGCAAATAGTCTGAGGCTCTTCACTTTTGATAGTAAGACTAAACTTGATGAAACTTGTATATTTGAAATCAGCATTAATATCAAATTCTTTTGATGTATCTATTGGTATAAAAATTTCGTTTTTTAGGGTTTTGGTTACTATTGAGCCGGGTTGCTCCTTATTTACAGTTCGTTACCCCGAACTGTTTGATTACGGTATTAGGGTACATTGACCAATTGCTTGTCACTGACAAATACAACTCCCATACACTGATCTTGAAATCAAATTATGGGCATTCGAATTTGATCTAAAGCCACAAGGCATACATTTTCTATTCGTAGGTATAAAGGGCTGCACTACCACAACTAGAAATTAACATTGCCCGCTGTACTAACTTTAATAAGTGTAACAACTTTTCATGGTCATACTTGGACAGCGCTTAAGACAATAGGTCTTTTTTTTTTTATTGCTTATAGACAAAACTTGAGTGGGGGATCATGAAAATGATTTATAGAACTATTCTAATTCCGTTTTAAAATTTGGTATCTCTCGCCGTCGCTTAATTTGGTATTTCTCGCCGTCGCTTAAATTTAATCATAATCTTTCAGCTAACATATGTTTCTATTATATAACTAATCTTTGTGGAATATGCTAAATTTAATTGCTGTTCATGTTTTTCTCTTCTTCTTGAAATTCTTACATTCAAAGGGCAGGCTTGGTATTATGACTGAGTTTATGTACTAAGAAAATCAAAACAAAAACATTTGCCACCCATCTTAGGGTAGCATTGGGAAAACATTTAGGGCAAACATATGCACCCATCTTAGGTCTATTCATACCTGGAAACCTCCATTTTCGATGAATTTTCTTTTACTTATTTCAAAATTATAAGATAGGTGCCACATATTTTTCAGTGTTGCCCCGTTGAACCATAGAAATGAATTAAGAAAAACTAATTAATTAAATATTACAATGCTTTTCACCCGTTAAATTTCAAACATTATGTCTTTTAATTTCAAAAGACAGCTATGTCTTCAAACGAAGATTATTTGAACACAATTTAAAATAATTATTTATGTAGCAATTTACAATTATAATAACGATTAATACCGAAAATCAACCGTTTTATCCCCAGGTAAGAATTATACACAGCCATTTGAAATTTTCTGCCTTATTCATTAATCCGGCCTTAGGTCATTTTACGACCCGGCCGTAAAAAAAGCAAAGGATTTCATTGAGCCTAAGTTACAAATAGCATGACTGTAATGCAAACTTTTTTTTTCTAAGCACATGATTTATTAAAAAGTACGAATATTTCGTCAAAGAAATCGTTTTATACAATAATTATGTAAAAGCATTCCTGCTATAGAAAGCTAACATAAATTAAAGAAAATTTACACAAATGAAGGTGTCATTACAGTCCACAAAGAGCGACGACGTTTTTTCCATTTTCTTGTTTTTTATCACTAGTCGAACGTTCCAAACTCTCAAATATAAACAAAAAATACAAAAACAGCAAGCTAAAATCAGAGAGAAACAGAGAGTTTACTTATAAAAAATTTTGTAACTCAACCATGGCCATCGATTGAGAAAAGGTAGGGGGAGGGAATGGGAGCTTTCAAATCTTGACGCTAATGTTCAAAATCAGGGTGGAGAGTATTTTGTTATTTTATTGATTTTTTCAGTGAATATACCAAAAAAGAAATTTTCCAATGAGAATACCCCCCAAAAGACATTTTCAAAATACAGCGGGGGAATGGTCAAGAGAGCAATTACCCTCCCTCCAATTAACGCGGCTGAACTGAACAACTTATCTACCATTTTATTGGCTTGAAATTTCACACAGCATGGCCAATCAAAAGAAATTATATTTCCTATTGTTTTGACTGGTTTGAAATTTCGCACAAAAAAGAATCTTGAAAAGTCGGGGTTCAATGATTCCCTTTCTTACATGCAATTAAGGAATATTGTGATTGGCTTAAAAAATATACCATTAAACAGATGTAAACCAATCAAACTAAAGCATACTTTTTACCACTAAATTAAGGGTAAGTAATCTCTCTATTCTCTTTGCTAAAATCTATAAAGCAAACTAAACTGTAAACTGTAAACAATCTCTACAAATTAAAAATAGTTTTGCAAACACTTAAGCCTAGAGGCAAAACTAACAAGCATACATCTAAATTAATAGGGAAGATCGGAGATTTAATTTCTCAGCCAGTGTTTCCACTTCTGCCGATTTTTCGGGATATCTAGCGAATTCCTAATCACATCTACCGACAAAAAAAGAAGATATTGAAAAACACGAAGGTTCTATAAATTGTTTGAAAAGAAAAGTGGAAACACTGTACCTAAGACATCTTAGGCTATTGAACTCTGGCATCCACTTCCTTTCCAGCAATAAGTTTTATAAAAAGGTGTTAGTAAGAAAAAGAAGACATAATAGTAAGACGATGGGGCATGAATAAATAAAATCAGAAATTGATGATAGTGTAGATTTACATGGCAGTTATAGTACTAAACTGTACTGTAGTTATAATAACTACACGACTATAATTTTGCTGCTAGTACGGGCAAAAGCAATTAGGGTGGGTTATTAAAAGGGTTGCAAACTAAAATTGGCAAACAATTCAGCCCAAATTAATCGACCAAATAAATATTAAGAAGCGTTATATGGCGCATATTTAGTGAATCCAACCTTTAGTCGAGCCATCTGTTGGCGCAAGCTGAAGACGCGGGTCACTTCGTGGCGTAAGCGGCAGGCTTGGCGCTTTAGGCATTGCTACCGGAATGGCTGCACGTTTACGACGGATCCGTTTCCCGGATCCGGGCTTTCTTGAATTTCTGTGCAAAGGATCACTAAGCCGAAGTCGATCCGGTGAACTCAGATCGGAATCTGAATCCGTGAAAGCTAAGTATATTAAAGATAGTTAGGAAACAAAAGCATATAACATAAGCTGAAGACACAATGAAATAAATTGATCGTTGAATTGCTGGTAATTTTGCAATACATGTAAGCTGAAGGACAACGAAATAAACTGTTGTTGAATAACTGGTAATTTTGCAATATAAATAAGCTAAAGGACCGCAAAAAAAATTATCGATGCATAACTGACAATTTTAAGGCAAAGTTACGGCAATTTTGTGAAGCCCATAAGCTGAATGACAGTGAAACAATATAGTTATAATTGTGAATTAGGTGAATTTTGGTACATTATAATAAAAATATGGTTGAATAATTGGTAATTTTGCAGTACAAATAAGCTGAAGACGGCAAAATAAATTGCTGTTGTATATTTGACAATTTTATAATAAATTTTTAGTAATTTTGCAATACACATAAGCTGAAGAACAACAAAATAAATTATAGCTGAAAAATTGGCAATTCTACGTAAATTTTCGGAAATTTAACAACACACAAGCTGAAGGACAGCAAAATGAGTTATCATTGGAAAACTGATGATTTACGATACAGTAGAGAAATGAGAAAATACAAAATAAAAAGACTTGAGAGAGAAAAGACGAGTTTCACTTAAATAAAACAGCGGAGCAAAAAAAACCAGCGACAACAAAAGTTAAAATAATATATATTTTCTATCTTTTTTTTTATCTCATGTCTCTACCACCATACAGTAAATTATAGATTATTCAAGGATAATTCATTTTGACGTCATTCAGCCAGTGAGTTGTTAAATTACCAAGAATATACCGTAAAATTACCAATTATTAAACTACACTATCATCCTTTTCTTTGTCCTTCAGCTCATGTTGGAAAAATCCGTAAAATTTTTTTTATATTATTAAAAGTTTAGTTGTTGTTTTTTGTGTGTTTTTGTTCCACTGCTTTATTTAAAATAGACCCCTTTTTTCTCTTTTAAATTTTTGTAAATGGCTGCTCATTTAAAATAAACCCGTTTTTTCTCTCTTACATTTTTTTTTTGCAAATTTTGCGTTATTTCAAATAAATCCGATTTTTCTCTTTTTTTTGTAAATGGAAAAGCAGTGTGGTCTAAGAAATTATTTATTGAGATAAAAAAATGAAATATCCCAATCGATTCCCCATTCAATGTTCTTTCAGATATTATAACCCTCACCGTCGCAATTGTGTCTGAATCCCACCTATAGAGCCAAATAGGGCCAGATTTAACCCTAAGCTATGTACTAAAGTTTGAGTACAAAAGTTTGATTTTGTGGTTTCGTATTATTTTTGTGCTTTTTTTTTCAATATTTGTCTACAATCTGAAACAAAGGCAATTTTCATATATAAGCAAACTTTTAAATATGGCATGGGCCTATATCTGGCCCCATTAGGGGAGGGGGGGCTGATGTAATTATTTTTGGAAAGAGTATTGAATGGTGAATCAAATATGTATACTCTTGTTTTTCTCTTTAATTTCTGTTTAATTATACCGTTTAATTTCTGTTTAATTATGTTTTAATTTCTGTTTAATTATGTTTCTCTTTAATTATACCGCAAATTTACAGACCAATTACATTTTACTAATAGTTATAGCACATAATATATAATAACCATAAACAATATATTAATAAATAATTACATATTATGTTTAAACTATATTTTGATGGTAACCTAATTTGTAGGTTCAGAAGATAAAGCTAAATTGAATTACCGTGTGGGAATGTTATATGTAATAATCATATAATCATATATAATGATTTATATATAATAATATGTAATAACCATATAGGCTACACTATAATAGTATATAATTACATATTATGTTTTAAACTATATTTTGGTGACCGTTTTGGTGAAGTTAAAGCTAAATTAAATTACCGTGTGGAAATTTTGTACTATAGAAGATACAGTCCTAAGGAGGTGTAGCCTTTACGATATTGACTCAAAAAATTTAAGCCACCAAAATTCAGTTTCTTAGGCAATGGTGACATATGTAGAATTTCGGTTCAGCAGTCGAATTTCACGTTCCCAGGAACAAAATTATCTTCATGGGAGCAAAAATTCGGTTCACTTCTATTTCCCTTCATTATTATTATGGTGTATATGATTATTATGTATTATAATTATTAGTAAAATGTAATTGGTCGGTAACAAAATTGTATTTGAAATAAATTAAAGCTACATGATTACGCACTTACATAAATAAACCATTGTGTTTCTATTTTATAAATAATTTCTGAGACCAAACTGGCTAATCATGACTAAACAACAAAAAACCGTAAAGAAGAAAGAAACAAGAGTAAAAACGGTCAGTGAAAAAAACGCAAATAACAATGTAAATATTTCCGTTCTGACCCCCGCTTGACCTTCCATGACCGAATAATAAAAAAAACTATTCCAAGCCTTAAAACAAACACAAAAGCCAAAATAGGACGACCCTCTCTAAGTAACGATGAAAGGGTAACTGAATAAAAACACAATTGTGTTTTTTTTACTTTATCTTTGGATTTTTTATCCGTATTATTTGTTATTATTCTGCACTGAGGGCGGTCAAGCGGAGGTCTTGACCGAAATATTTGCATTATTGCCAACTTTTTCTTCATTGGCTGCATTTATCCTCGTTTCTCTCTTTTTCACGGTTTTTCTATCGTTTGGGCTGATTATTTAATGTTGGCAGTTAAAGCAGCCTTTTTAAAGAAGAAATTTTGAAGGAATTTGAGAAGTTTAGATATGAGTGAGATGTCCCAGCCGAGTTTCCCGTAGGGACAATTTAGCCGTTTTCCTTGACAAAATTACCATTTTCAACCATAGTTTCGAAGTTAAATTTTAACTCCTTAAGCAAGATTCACATGTGCTGAATTTCCCTACTGCAGCCGGATTCCAAATAGCGCAATTAAAAGAAAATGACTCCATTTAGTTTGCTTCAGATTCGGTTCAAAACTGAAAAGCATATATTGAAACATCAACGCTATATGAAGTAAAGTTAAGTGTCATAATTATACACAAGTATAAGTATATTATCGCCTCGCTTTTTCAAGTTAGTAAACAAAATATTTAAAAAAGAAATTTTGAAGAAGTTCCAAGGATTTTGCTTTGCTCCAAACTTACCAGCCGGTTTGAAACTTACTTTCCACATAGAAACATCTAGTTCAATCCACTTTAAGTTAACATCAAAGGCCGTTAAATTAAAACCATAATTCGGCAGAGAAACCCAAGAGAGAGTGGACAGTACAGTATCCCATACAACAGGAGAGGAAAATTGATGAAGAGTTTTGAAAAATTTGAAAATTTTGAAAGTTTCATGCTCGCAAAACAAAAGGATAACAAATATATTCTTTTGCTTCACACACGAGACTGCAATTTATAAATTATGAAGTTAAAGAAAATTATTTCAAATTAAGAAGCATTTAGTTCAATTCCTGTTTAGATAACAAAGAAATACAGCCTAATTAAAAAAAATATGTACTTCACAGCAGTCAACAAAGAAAGATGTTATACAGTGAACTGAACAGTAACCCACAAAACACAGGGGAAAAAAAAACGACACACAAAATTTTTAACTCGCAAAACAAAAGGGCAATTCAGAAGCAAAATCGATTATTTCATAGCAGCATTTCGTAGCTTCATGTACGAGACTACAATTTATTAATTATGAATTTAAATCCAAATTATTCACACTATGCTTTGTTTTGTTAAGCTTAAAAGTAAAATAAATGAAGGTTTAGGTAAAGAGCGGTTCAGGTTTCAAGTCGATTAATATGACACGTGCGTGAATTTGTTTTTCCTTTGAAACGACCTAAATTCTAAAAAAAGCGAAATTAGGCATTTTAAATGACTATTCTAGAGAATTAGGAGAACAAAAGACAGTTATTAAGGAGATTTCTAGATGAAGGAGGGGGGTACCAATTATCGTTGAAAAAAGAATTATATTTGTACTTCAGCATAAAAAACGTGTTCAAAATGTTTTCACATACTTAATCATTTAAAGAGAGATTTCTATATCACTGAGAGGCCTAAATTATAGCCTCAAGATAACCTAAAAAGACATTCCCCCTATAATAATCTCAATATTTCTTCAACTTTTACCTACAAAATCAAGTGCCACAAGTTTTCGATTTTTGTTAAATATATTTTATCACACCAAATACTCCCTTAATCTCTGACGCTAAACCATCCCTGTCAAACCAAATACCTAAGATAGTGTATACAGGGAATGTTTACTTTTGCTTTTTAACATCATAGAGAGAGTTTTCTAAACGAAGCATGTTTGAAAAACCTAAAGGTGTAGGAAATATCTTCAAGGCTTCTTTACTCCAGGATATCTTTGGATGTTATGTCATTGGGTTTGGGCTGTTACGTAATATGACTTGTTAGAGGCCGTTAGCCATGCGTTAGAAGCATTTTTCTTCAAGCTGTTTTTCAAGATGTTTCAAGACTTTCCAAGACGTTTTTAAAAACATTTTTCTTCAAGACGTTTTTCAAGATGTTTCAAGAAATTTCAAGACATTTTTAACACTTTTTCTTCAAGACATTTTTCAAGACGTTTCAATACATTTCTTTTTAAACATTTTTCTTCAAGACGTTTCCAAACATTTTTAAGACATTTTCTTCAAGATATCGCAAGACATTCCATGACATTTTTTAAAGACTATTTTCTTCTAGACGTTTCAAGACATTTCTAGACGTTTTTAAGACATTTTTCTTCAAGAAGTTTCAAGATTTCTTTAGCTCTTACGTAATAGGGAATGTTTACTTATATTAAGGATGATGCATTCGCACGTTGTTTTTTTTCAGGGCCCGTGGGGGATCCCTGCTTGCAACTGAGGAGGACACACATGTGGGATGTTGTAATGACGATGTACACGTGGGGTGTTACATACTACTTTAAGAGATTTTTTTTCTTTCAATGCCTTTGTTTTCTCAGGGAACATTTATTGCTTATAGATTTTTTTTTGTCCATATTAGGATTCGAAACAAATTCCCCCTCAATGGAATGGAGCGCTAACTAGTGGGATCATGAAAGCCTTTCTAATACCAATACTATGATTCGGCTAGCACGTTCTACATGATAACCTATTGCACGCAAGGAGAATCCCGTGTTCATGCATACTATAATGATTAAATGAATTGCATGTTCCCAAATGCCTGCAATAGTTAACACACGGAGGGGAAAATCAATTATTAGTAATTGCCTATAATTTGAAGTTCACTTGCATAATAAGGAGTGTTTTTAGATTATATTATAATATTATAATGTTTATTAAGGAATGCTTAATATATATCATAATATTGCGGGTTGCTCTTAGCACATTTTTTCAGGTAAATTCAAGACCTAATAAGAGCTCTTTCTGAGAGGTCTTCGTGAAAAAGCGTCGTTTCTACTGCATTATCGTATGCGCCTGCCTGTTACATTCCGTTAATTTAAATCTTGAGACTAAAAAAAAGATCATATTTTGAAAAATGAAACATACAAACGAACAAAACAGAGACAAATTTTAGCATTCGGTTATTTCTGAGAGTTTTAGTGAAAATGCCAAGGTTCATTGAGCCAGGGCAATGCGTATTCACGCCACCGTGTCAATATGTATTTCCAGAGGGGGGAGGTAGTTGTTATTAGAGGTAAATATAAACCACATTTAAGATATTTTGAGCGTTTTTGATGAAAATGTCTCGTTTCTTTGAGTCAAGATTATACATTCCAGATTGACAAGCACATTGTATTTCACTCCCCCTCAGTCAAAAAAATTATTTTAACACCTCTCACCTTAACTTTAAGGTGAAGAACCTGTTAGTTCAAGGAATTCACACCACATGGCAATATGTGGCTGGCCCGTAAAACCCAAGAAAAAGCAGTGAAAGCATAACAAACAAAACAAAACATGACAAAATCTTATAAAGGATAAAATATAAGAAAACGAACCATGAATTAAAGAAAGGCAGGATCTTAGCAAGCATTTCCAGAGAGGAGGCTTGTTATAAGAGGTAAATTTAAACCAAATTAAGATATTTTAAGGGCTTTTAATGAAAATGCCTCGTTTCTTTGAGCCAAGCATATACATTCCCGATTGACAAGCGCACATTTGAATATGTTTCTCTTCAAATTTCACATAATTTCGTTAGAGGTAAATGGAAGCCACACTAAGTTATTTTTGAGAGCTTACAATGAAAATTCCTCGTTTCTTTGACTGAACATTAGATTTCACTCCCTTTCAGTCGAAAAAATTACTCCAAAACCTTCCACCTTAACTTTAAGCTGTAGAACATATTAGTCCAAGCGATTCACACCAACATGGCAATATGTAGCAGCCCCGTAAAACAGAGAAAAAAACAATTAAAAGTCAAAAATGGAAAAACCAAGACGAAAAAAAGCTTATAAGGATAATATATAAGCAAAAGAACCATGAATTAAATAAAGTTGGGGGTCACTTTTAACCTACCCCAGAGAGGAGGGTTGATATTAGAGGAAAATTTACACCAAATTAAGACATTTTTGAGCGATTTTAATTAAAATCTCTCGTTTCTTTGAGTCAAGACTGCATTCTCGGTTGACAAGTCCATGTTTAGATAATAGTTTCTCTTCAAATTTCACATAATCTCGCTAGAGCTAAACTTAAGACATATTATGATATGTTTGAGGACTTTTAATAAAATTACTTGGTTTTTTTGACTGAGTGTTATATTTCACCCCTCCCCCTAAGTCAAAAAATTCTTTTACGACCTCCCAGGTTAAGTTTAACATCTCAAAATGATATTTAAAGCAATTTACACCACCCCACACTATTACTAGCCCTTGGGCACCCTCTAAAACGCCTCATCATTGCTAAGACATTTTCCAGTTATTTTCTGATTGAAAATCATGCATTAAATCCATTTATTCATGTTTCCGCAACCAAACCCTCCGTTATACACCATTTCAATTCACATTACTGTGCCACACTATGATTGGCCCTCTAGCACCCTCTCATCATTCCTAAGACATTTCCCACGTATTTTCTTGTTAAAAATCATGTATTAAATCCATTGGTTCATGTTTCTGTAAACCAACGCATCATTATACACCATCTAAATTGTCACCACCGTGCCACACAATTACTGTCCCTGTGGCACCCTCTAGCACTCCTCATCATTCCTAAGATTTTTTTCCAGGTATTTTCTTGTTATAAATCATGAATTAAATCTATTGGTTCCTGTTTTTCACAAACCAATCCTCCATGATACATCTTGTCAATTAACATCACCATGCCACACCATGACTGGCCCTCTGGCGCACAATGAAAGCCCTTATCACTTCTAAAACATTTTTTAGATTTTTTTAATAAAGTGATAACAAATTCCGCTTCTGTCCGGCTAACTGCTTACGGTGGTTCCAGTTCCGAGTCTGCTGTTTCCCAAACCGGTTCAAGTTCCAGCTCCCGGTCCCTATTCCGATCCCTAGGTTGTATGATTTTGATAATAAAACGTAACGTTTTGATAATGCAGTAGATGACTCTCGATATATCAGACGACAATTTGATAATGAAGAGTAAGGTGTTTGATAAAATCAGACAATATTTGGATAATACCATTATAATTTGTGATAATAACTTGCAAGATTTAGGTAATGCTATAAAGGATTCTCAGAATATCCAACATGACTTTAATTATGCAAGAAAAGATTTTTTAATATTTAACAGAATTTGGTAATATCATACAAGACTTTGATAATATCATATAAGGTTTTGATAATATTTGACAAGATTTTAATAATCCTGACAAAGGATTCTCAGAATATCCAACATGACTTTAATTATGCAATACGAGATTTTTTAAGATTTAACAGAATTTGGTAATATCATACAAGACTTTGATAATATCATATAAGGTTTTGATAATATTTGACAAGATTTTAATAATCCTGATAAAGGATTCTCAGAATATCCAACATGACTTTAATTATGCAAGACGAGATTTTTTAATATTTAACAGAATTTGGTAATATCATACAAGACTTTGATAATATCATATAAGGTTTTGATAATATTTGACAAGATTTTAATAATCCTGATAAAGGATTCTCAGAATATCCAACATGACTTTAATTATGCCAGACGAGATTTTTTAATATTTAACAGAATTTGGTAATATCATACAAGACTTTGATAATATCATATAAGGTTTTGATAATATTTGACAAGATTTTAATAATCCTGATAAAGGATTCTCAGAATATCCAACATGACTTTAATTATGCAAGACGAGATTTTTTAATATTTAACAGAATTTGGTAATATCATACAAGACTTTGATAATATCATATAAGGTTTTGATAATATTTGACAAGATTTTAATAATCCTGATAAAGGATTCTCAGAATATCCAACATGACTTTAATTATGCAATACGAGATTTTTTAATATTTAACAGAATTTGGTAATATCATACAAGACTTTGATAATATCATATAAGGTTTTGATAATATTTGACAAGATTTTAATAATCCTGATAAAGGATTCTCAGAATATCCAACATGACTTTAATTATGCAAGATGAGATTTTTTAATATTTAACAGAATTTGGTAATATCATACAAGACTTTGATAATATCATATAAGGTTTTGATAATATTTGACAAGATTTTAATAATCCTGATAAAGGACTCTCAGAATATCCAACATGACTTTTTTAATAATCGTCATGACAACATGACGAGATTTTTTAATATTTAACAGAATTTGGTAATATCATACAAGACTTTGATAATATCATATAAGGTTTTCATAATATTTGACAAGATTTTAATAATCCTGATAAAGGATTCTCAGAATATCCAACATGACTTTAATTATGCAATACGAGATTTTTTAATATTTAACAGAATTTGGTAATATCATACAAGACTTTGATAATATCATATAAGGTTTTGATAATATTTGACAAGATTTTAATAATCCTGATAAAGGATTCTCAGAATATCCAACATGACTTTAATTATGCAAGATGAGATTTTTTAATATTTAACAGAATTTATATCATACAAGACTTTGATAATATCATATAAGGTTTTGATAATATTTGACAAGATTTTAATAATCCTGATAAAGGACTCTCAGAATATCCAACATGACTTTAATTATGCAAGACGAGATTTTTTAATATTTAACAGAATTTGGTAATATCATACAAGACTTTGATGATATCATATAAGGTTTTGATAATATTTGACAAGATTTTAATAATCCTGATAAAGGATTCTCAGAATATCCAACATGACTTTAATTATGCAAGACGAGATTTTTTAATATTTAACAGAATTTGGTAATATCATACAAGACTTTGATAATATCATATAAGGTTTTGATAATATTTGACAAGATTTTAATAATCCTGATAAAGGATTCTCAGAATATCCAACATGACTTTAATTATGCAAGACGAGATTTTTTAATATTTAACAGAATTTGGTAATATCATACAAGACTTTGATAATATCATATAAGGTTTTGATAATATTTGACAAGATTTTAATAATCCTGATAATGGCAAAGATGATTTTTATAGCAATATGTTAAGCGTCACTAACAGGTAACATGATTTTGATAGCATCAAATAAGATTTGAGTAATAGCAGTCGCGTTTTAATTGAATCTGAAGATATTTCGCTAATGACTTGCGAGATGAAATGATAATATATTGCAAGATTTTGTTAATAAGTTTCATGATTTGATAATACCATGTATGGTTGATATTGTCATAAAGGATTCTCAATAAAACAGTTGAGAATTTGATAATGTTTTGCGAGGTGTCTCACAATATCAGACAAGATTTTTATAGTAGCATACAAGAGTTCGGCAATACTTGGCAAGATTTTGATAATATTGATAACTATAGGCATGACTTGAAAGCACCATGTTAAATTTGGTAATAGTAGACACGATTTAGATAGCATCATTTCAGATTTGACGATATTGGACACAATTTGATATTAACAGAAAAATATTTTTGAGAGTATCAGGAAGAATTTTAATTATACCAAGCATGATTTTGCTAATTACTTCCTAGATTTTGACACTACTATGTCAAGTTTTGATAATATCATGGAGGATTCTCATTATACCATGTAGGGTTTTGGTAATGTAGCAGAAGATATTTGACAATTTAAGGCATGATTTGGATAATATCACAGAAGATTTTGGTGCTTGGTAATATTTTGAAAATAACTTTCTAGATTTAGGTAATTCCGGAAAGGATTGCAACAATATCTCCCAAGACTTTGAAAATGCAAGACAATATTTTGTAATATTTAAAAAAAGATTTGGTATTATCATATAAGACTTGGATAGTATTTGACAGTACCAGACACTATTTGACATTATATCTCACAAGACTTTGAATATACAACACAAGATTTTGCAATATTTAAATATGATTTGATAGTATCAACTAAGACTTGGATACTATTCAATAGTAACAGACACGATTTGACATAATATCTCACGAGATTTTGAAAATACACGACAAGATTTTCTTATATTCAAACATGATTTATTAATTTCATGCAAGACTTTGATAATATCATGTAAGGTTTTGATAATATTTGACAAGATTTTGATATTCTTATCAATAACAGACACGATTTGATCGCACTATGTTAAATTTGGGAAAGGCAGACACAATTTAGATAACATCATGAGAGATTTGACAATATCAGACACGTTTTGATACTACCAGAAAAATATTTTTATTAATATTAGGTAGAATTTTCATAATACCATGCATGATTTTGCTAATAACTTGCAAAATTTGTATAATACTATGTAAACTTTGATAATAACATAGAGGTTTCTCATTATACCATGTGGGATTTTGATAATGCAGCACAAGATATTTGCTAGCTTCAGACCTGATTTTTGATAAACAGTCTGGTATAGCTAATAGGTAATATGATTTTGATAGCATCAGGTTAGATCTGCGTAATAGCAGTCGCGTTTTGATTGTTGCTGAAAATATTTCGATAATAACTTGTGAGACCATGATAATACGAAGTAATATTTTGGTAATAGCTTGCATGATTATGATAGTATCGTCAGTGGTTTTGATAATGCAATAGAAGATTCTTGTCATATAAGGAAAGATTTTGATAGCGTAGCGCAAGATGTTAGATAATATCAGACAGGATTTTGCTAGAACCATTCTAGATTATAATAATGACTTGCTGGATTTAGGTAATCCCTGAAACGATTGTCATAATATCTCACTAGACTTTGAAAATGCAGGAAAAGATTTGGTAATATTTAACACAATTTCGTAACATCTTACAAGACTTATGATATTTGATGGGATGTTGTTAATCTTGATGATATCACACAAGATTTTGATTGCACAATGTTATTTTTCGTTAATAGATAACATGATTTTGATAGCAATCAGGTTAGATATGGGTAATAGCAGTCGCGTTTTGACTGATGGTGAAAATATCTCGTTAATAGCTTGTGAGACTACGATAATACCATGTGAGATTTTGGTAATAACTTGCATGATTCTGACAGCTTTGTATGTGGTTTTGCTAATGCAATAGAAGGTTCTTCTTACATCAGGAGAGATTTTGATAATGCAGTGCAATATTTTTAATAATGTCAGACAAGATTTTTCAAGAACCATAGTAGATTTTGATAATAAGATGCAAAATATTGGTAATGCCCGAAACTTGGTGGAATCAGACCCGTGGAATTGAGGGGGCAGAAGTGGTGGAAACGGAACCAGAATTGGAATCGGGACCGGTGGGAGTGGAATTGGAATCGCCGGATCCGGAGGCTGGAACTAGAAACAGGCTGGGAAACAGCAGCATCGACACTGGACCACCGTAAGTGGTTGGGGACGGGAGCAGAATCGGAGGAAACTGAATTGGTTATCACTTTAATAAAATATCTAAAAATGTCTTAAGAATGATGAGAGGTGCCATCGTGTGCAGGAGGGCCAATCATAGTCTGACACGGTAGTGTGAATTGAAATTTTGTATCATGTAGGGTTGGTTTGCAGAAGACATGAACCAATGGATTTGGTAAATGATTTTTGACGGGAAAGTGTCTTTAAAATGTCTTAGGGACAATGAGGTGTGCTAAAGAGTGCCAGAGGGCCAGTAATAGTGAGGCACAGTGCAGTGAATTAAGATGGTGTATTATGATGGGTTGGCTTGCAGAAACATGAACCAATGGATTTAATGCACGATTTTTAAGAAAAAATATCTGAAAAATGTCTTAGGAATGATGAGAGGGTTCTAGAGGGCCAGTCATAGTGTCGCACAGTGGTGTGAATTGACACGGTGAATCACAGAGGGTTGGGTTGCGAAAACATGAATCAATGTCTTTAATCATTGATTTTTAACTCAAATTTAAAGAAACTATCTGTTAAATGTCACAGGAAAGATGAGGGGTGTTAGAGGTTGCCCGAAGGCTAGTAATAGTGTGGCACATTTCAAGAGGTTAAAGTTAAGTTAGATTAAAAAGTTTCTCGACTAAGAGGGAGTGAAATCTAGCACTCTAAAATATTTTTATTAAAACCCCTCAGAATATCTTGAGGCTTGAATTTACCTCTAACAAGATTATGAGAAATTGTTTTTTCAAATGTGCGCTTGTCAATCGGAAATGTAGTCTTGGCTCAAAGAAACAAGGCATTTCCATTAAAATCCTTCAAAATATCTAAATGCGGTTTAAATATATCTCTAATAACAACTCTCCTCCTCTGCAATTGCTTGCAAGTGTGGTCTAGCCACATAGTGGCACGGTGGCTTTTTCCTTAAAAGCCACTGGCATTTTTCTTAAAACCATTCAGGTATAACCGAATGCAAAAGTATGTCTTTTTTTCGTTTGCATGCTTCATTTTTCAAAATGTGACTTAGTTGGTATCAAGCTTTAAATTAATGGAATGTAACAGGCAGGCACTTTGAAATCTGTCTCTTTTTTGTTCGTTTGCATATTTTATTTTTCAAAATATAATTTTGAAAGGCATTTTCACTATGATCTCTCAGAAATAGCTCTTAATAGGACTTTAATTTACCTGGAAAAAATGCACTAAGAGGAACCCGCAGTATTATCTGATAACATCCTCTAAAATCATATCTGAATATGTAGGTGCACTTCAAATACAGTCAATCTCTAGTAATCGATATTCCGCTCTGCGTGTCAATTATTGCAGGCATACGAGAACATGCAATTCATTAAATCATTCTAGTATGCGCGAACTTTGCGTGAAACAGGTTATAATGTAGAACGTATTAGCCGAATCATAACATTAGAAAGGCTTTCATAGTCCAACTAGTTAGCGCTTCATTTCACTGAGGGGAATCCCTTTCGAATCCTAATGTGGGCAAAAATTTTTTTTATAATAGATGCTCCCCGAAAAAAGTCTTGAAAGAAAAAAAATATTTTTAAGTGTTATGTAATACCCCACATGTACATCCTCATTACATAACAATCCACGCGTGTGCCCTCCTTAATTACAAGCAGGGAACCCCCACGGGCCCTGAAGTCACGTGTAAATACGTCATTCTTAAAATACGTAAACATTCCCTATTACGTAAGGACTAAAAAAATCTTGTAACGTCTTGAAAAAAGTCTTAGAATGTCTTGAAACATCTTGAGAAACGTCTTGAAGAAAATGTCTTTGAAATTTCTTGAAGTGTCTTGAAGAAAAATGTCTTAAAAACGTCTTAGAATGTCTTGAAACGTCTTGAAAAATATCTTGAAGAAAAATGTCTTAATACAACTCCCCCGCTTGACTAACAGACTCAAACAAGTCCTATGATATAACAGTAAAAGCCCTATGACATAAAATCCAAAGAAATTCTGGAATAAAGAAGCCCTGAAGGTTTTTTCCAACACCTTTAGGTTTTGTAAACATGTTTCGTTTATAAAACATTTTCTATGATGTAACAAAGCAAAAGTAAACATTCCTTGTGAGGTGACAGGCACATTCGTCTCTTATAAAATTAATAACACCTGGGTCATGAGGGAACCACCATTCAACTTAAATCAGTAAAGGAAGAAAGGAGTAGCGGCTATGGGTGTCGTGGAAAGCATTATGCTATTACAACTTTTATACTCTTCCTCCCACCCCCCAAAAAATTTTTTTTTAATCTTATATTTAGGGTTAGTTCACCTTGATCACTCCGCTTTTTGAGGTGAGTTTAACTAAGTAACCTTGATTTACATCCAATTTCTTTAAGAAGAAATATTTTTTAGAATAAAATTATTGCTTTGGTGTCAAAAACTAAAAAACACGCAGCTTTTCAATTTGGCTTCTGAATAGCTCAATTACATATAAGATATTTTCAAAGACGGTTAACAGCCCGCTAAATTTCTTAATTACCGATAGGGCTGGTTTTTGGACTCAGTTCATGTGCAATTCCAAGCAGTTCGTTCATTACGTCACCATAAAGGGTATTGTACGAAATTAGTTCGACTAGAAAAATATGCACAAGTTTAGACAAAAACAGCACCAACCGTAAATTCTAAAGCCCCCTAAATATCTGGCGTCCAAAAAGGCAAGTATAAAAGCCTGTTTTCAACAAGGGGACAGGAACTTTACCACTTATGCCACTTTATACAGTGAGGGGTGCAATATCCGTTTATATACGAAGGTGTACAATAGGGTGTATATGGGTATATGAGGGGTAAAATATGAAAGACAATCTTAATTGCTTGTGCAGTGAAACGTGAAACGTATAAGGTAAAACAAACCTTAAATTCTTATACTTAGAATATCTCTTAAATATTTTAGAATATCAAAATATTTTTAATCGTATTTTGTCTGTTTAGGTCATCACCTAACGATATTTGAATTTCTTTTTCATCGTTTACGAATAAACAGGCAAATTGTACGGCTCTAAGTTCTTTTAAAGAAGAGATAGGCGCGGTCTTATCGATAGACGTAGCGAGCATCAATGACAGGTTTAACAATTAAAGGTTTGCATGATTCCATTCCTGACATAGGGGCAAGGTGAACATACTACACAATACATTTTTGATGCTTTTTCAAAACATTTTAATTTTTTAACTCGCAAATGCAGCCCACTCCCGTGATGGTCCAAATGACAGCCCTAATTAATATACTTATATGTTTTTTGGATCTTTCGATGCTTTGTTTTCTTTGCGAACGGGTTCCTTAACTTGTCAAAACCATTAGACCAGTATCTGATTGTAAAAGAATTTCAGTTCCGCTGGATATAAAATACTATTTAAGGCTGTTCAATACCTCAATGGATTAATACTTTAAGGCTCTTCGATACCTTAACGGATCACCCTATCTCGTTCATTACAAGCTTTTTTAGTTTGTGCTTTCAAACTATTAAGAACTGATTAGGCAATCTTGCCATAACTTGTATAGCTTTGATAAGAGATGCAAATAAACGACAGAAAACTAAAGCTTACGCCTATTTTCCTGGAAATCTTAAAAAATTCATTTAACTTCTGCTGTTTTGTACCTGAGATAGACATATAGCCAACGGATTTAATTGAACTTACATCATTAGAAAGCATGAAGTTTTTTTTTTATTGAATGCAGCAAAATTTTCTTTTTTAAGCTCAAAAAATGCAGGTCCCTAAAAATATCTGCTTGGAAAACATTAAAAATCAGCTAAAATGAAGTGTCACTGAATCACTTGACAGATTTGGAAGTTTCCTCTACAGGTGTCTGCGTTGATTGAAATTTTTGCGGACACAGGATACACGTTATTTATACTGTACATTTATTAGACAGCGTTCTGCTTAATAATTAATAAGAGATTATCTCTTATTAATTATTATTAGTATTATTATTAATATAATAATTAACAAGAGATAAGTTTTCTTTGTTTGCAACTAGCCTCTCGTTTAGCTTTTCGAACTGTTGGCACATTAAGATCCCCTATAAATTTGAACCAAAATTAATCCGGAAGCTCCCTGTGATACTTGGAAAATTAACTATTTTTGCCATTTGTTTTTGAGACTGTCAGCCAAAGCTGAGACTCGCAAAATAAAATTTACGGTTATGAACGCTCTTGAAAATGATTTACGAACGACAATTTAAGTAAATATGACAGGATTGATTAAAATAATACATATAATAAAGTCAGAAATTTATTTTGTAAGTGCTCGTTTTTAGCTTTGTACATACGTTTTTAGCGTATGTCCTAGGGCTATATATGGGACCATCAGGGAAAGGGGACATTTGAGATTGAAACGATTATTATACTTCACAGCCCCATAAAAAAGACATCAAGTAGTTATCCTCGCTTTTTCCCGATGTCAGTAAATGAATCGTGCATATATTTACAAAATTATGGTCTGAAAAAGTACGCTTAAAAATAGGATTTTAGAATGATTTAGAAAGGGTTTTTGGATATAGGGCTCTATTGCTTAAACTGCTCTCTGGTCACATTATAAAAGGTTACAAAATTTAACAAAGACTAGGAAGCCATCGCATAAAAAAAATTATTAGCAACAAATTAAAAATAAAAGAAAAAGCGATTATTGACATCATATTCAGATTCCGCTTTTTTGTTGCTTTTTTTTTCGCCGGGCATACCGAGCCTTACAATCAGACGATCAGTTATTTTATTACGACCTCATGGGCTCAGTGGCATATCAAAACTGCTTCTCAATAAATATTCGTCTAGTCGTCTGGTCAAGCTAACATGATTATTTCTTGTTTTTAATTAAACTTATAAAACCACTACCGAGTATGGATTGACTTTCAAGACAATTTTACTGATTTTGACGGTTACATTACTTGATTTACCATTAGCCTTAATTTCTTTTTAAAAATACCTGGCTCGAACTACGATATCTCATAATTACAACGGACATTTGCAAATGAACTACCATTGCAGATAGAGGTATTCAGCTATACCTCATAGCTGAATACAGCTGAAACTGAATGCTATATAGCTGAATACTATATGTGTCAATGACATTTAGTATAGGATACGAAATTTTTTTGGAAAGAAAATAAAGCACGCTGATCAGCTTTTTCATTGATTTTTTTTTTATACTGAACAGCATTGCCAAGCAGCTATTTGAAAAAAAAAAAAAATGGCACAATATCCTCACTTTTCTTAAGTACCTAAGGCGATTACGTCTGACAATTTCACAGACTGGTCTCAAGAAAATAAGTCTTTAAATGAGGCCTGCATATTTTTGGTAATTTTTCTAATTGTAAAATTACATTTATTATGGTAAAATCTAATGGTAAAATGGTAAAATTATTCTATTAGCGTTTTAGGATGGAGCGTTGATAATGAGTCCAAATGATATCAAATGAATCTAAGTAGCGTGGTAGAATATCCTTCGGCAATGCGCCCTTAATATCTCTAAGAAAAGCAGTGGCTAATGTAGCAAAACATTTGCAGACATGCCGACAATCAGTGGCACGCCTCGGCAAGCCGAAACATGGTGAGCATTAAATATTTTGTTTTCGTAGCCCCCTCCCCCCCAAAAATGATCTTCTGAATCCACCCTGTAGTAAATGTACTATCGAACATAATAAAAAAGCTACCTTGTCTAAGCTCTTTATCCCTTCTTAATCTGCTCCTTGGCTTTGAAGAGCCGCTGGAATGATGGACGGAGTTATAGCTATAGTCACCATCATAGGAGCCACCAAAATGAGATCCAATACCTTCTTTGACCTAAAATAAGATTGCACACATGATCTAAATCGATTTGTCACGCGCGTCCAAACGTAGTGGAGGGTACACTCACTCCTTGTCAAATTCTATAAACTCCAAACAGCTTTAATCTACTCGAGGCAGAAACACTGGCGAAGACTTTGTCTCTATTCTCCCTATCTACTTCGTCTACCTTCCGAGAAATAGCAAAACATTTTATTTTCCAAATTTAATTTTTTCGGCTAAGCCCTCTCTTGTTCGTAAAAAGCCGCTGGCCACCACTTTCACTACTAATACTTCTACTATTGACAACTCACAGGCCAGTGGCACATCTCCAAATTAGTTATGAAGGTGTAAACAACTGAAAACTGGAAATGCCATTCTTGAGGTCAGAAAAAATTGACGCTCAATGGTTAAAAATGACGCGAGTCACGTGGGGGGGTGCCTCTTTGTTCAACGCTAGGACAGCGATTGCTTTTACCACATCAAAGCTATTGCTCAAAAATTAACCAGCTTCACCGGCTGAAGAGGTAGAATTACCCAAAAACTACCGAAACAATATAAGCGTAGAATGCACTGTCTGTTGAGTAAAAACAATGAGATTTAAATTAACCAGTTTCACTAGCTGAAGAGCTCCCAATCACCAAAAGAGCACCTAAATATTTGTCATCTTTTTGGCAAATCTTAACCTAAGAAACACAACATATTTTAGTTTTCCACTTGAGCATTGCTTTCATCTTCTTTGCATTATCATGACTACTTTTTATTTTAAATTCAAACAGGGGCGTCAGTTTTAGAAAAGGTAGGGATAGGGGGGGGGGAATATGATAATCAAAATATATGGGGAGGAAATTTTTTATTTCTCTATAAAAAATACAAATACAATATTTTCAATGAAATTACCTAAAAGGCATTATTTCAAAATATATGCGGGAGGGGGGGGGGAAGTTTACGGGGACAATTACCTCTCCTTCCCCACTGACGCCTTTGAGTGCAACACATTCTTCTGTACGTATTTCTTTTTAACCAGAATTCGTGAGCATATTTGAAACTACACATCACAGTTTTATCCGCTTCCCAAAACATTGCATATTTTTTTTGAAATGAATCACTGATTATTCTAACATGATAGGATTGATCCCATATGATATTATTCTAACATGATATTAAATTCCTTCCCCTTTCAACAAAATAAATAAATAAATGAATAAACAAATTAAAAAAAGTTAACGAAGAAATGACATTCACTTAAAAAGTGGGTTTTCAGTAATGTCAGACACAACCGTTATTCTGGAAAAATTATTATTACACTTACAAGTAAAAAAGAAGAAAAACTCATAAAATACTTCTCTAAAACACGAAAAAAAGGTAGAGAAAAGCATTAAAAAAACGAAAAAAACATCATTCCTGAGCAATACAAACAAAAGTGAATATAATCATAAATTTAAATATAGAAAATGTGTTTGAAAAAGCTCATTCATTTCTGCTAAGAATTTCAGGACAAGCTTAAATTCGCACCCTCACAAGTTAAAAAAGAAGAAAAGGTGATAAAATGCTTCTCTGCAACATGTAAAAAAGGTAGTGAAAAGCATCGAAAAAAAAAGTTGAGCATGAAACGAAGGAATGAAAACATTCATTTATAAAATGGGTTTTCAGAAATGACAGACACCGCCTTTATTCTGGAAAAACTATTATTACACTTACAAGTAAAAAAAGAACAAAAACTCATAAAATACTTCTCTATAACACAAAAAAAGGTAGAGATAATTATTAAGAAAAAAAAATCATTTCAGAACAATACAAATAAAATGGTTATAATCATGAATCTAAATATAGAAAACATGCTTGAAAAAGTTCATTCCTTTCTGCTGAAATTTCAGGACAAGCATAAATTTCAGGACAAACATTCATTTATAAAATGGGTTTTCAGAAATGACAGACACCGCCTTTATTCTGGAAAAACTATTATCACACTTACAAGTAAAAAAAGAACAAAAACTCAAAATACTTCTCTATAACACAAAAAAAGGTAGAGATAATTATTAAGAAAAAAAAATCATTTCAGAGCAATACAAATAAAAGTGGTTATAATCATGAATCTAAATATAGAAAACATGCTTGAAAAAGTTCATTCCTTTCTGCTGAAATTTCAGGACAACCATAAATTCACACTCTTTCAAGTTAAAAAAGAAGAAAATGCTTGTTTAAATTACACGAAAAAGGCAGGAAAAAATCATCGCAAAAAAAAAAAACCATCAAGAGCAAAACAAATACGTAAGGATAAATTTGAATATAGAAAATCAGTTTGAAAAAAGTTCATTCCGCGCCTGTTCAAAGCAATAAACCAAAAGAAGTTAAATCGAGGGGCATTACGTAGAAGACTAAGCTATAAAATAAATTAATTTCAAAAGATAGAATAGCACGGTAAAACAGGTTTAATAAAAGCTAATATATATAAATGAATAAATAAATAAATAAATAAATATATAAATTATGTGGTACGAAGTGGTCCCACTTGTGTCCGAAATTGGGGCCGTGCCAAAGAATTAAGAAGGGGAATCCCCCTCCACTGCAGTTGAGATGCAGCCACCAATAGAGACTATCAAACGAAAAACAGAAATAGTTTACCTTGAGAACGAGAATTAGATCAGTCAGTTGGTTTTCGGATGCTCACAAGAGAACAAGCGTTTTTATTTTTATTTTTCGGCTGAGAATAAAGCGATTACAACTCACCATAAAAATCACATGAAGTCTATAGGTTTCATTAAAAAGGGGCGAATATTAAGCGTTGTTTGGTAGGCATACCCCACGCTTCTGTTTCTAAAAGTTTTCTTTTTTTGAGGGAAGGGGGATTAGGGGATTTCAAATTTGGCGGAAGGGGTAGAATGTTTTTTTTAGCACTCAGAAAATGGCCTGAGTCCTTAACTTACGAAAATACAGGGGAAAGTTTTTTTCTGTATCTAGTAGAGTGGGGGGGGGGGGGTTAAATGTATTTTCCAAAGTGTAGGGAAAGCAATTTTGCTTTTTTCGAATTATTTTATTGAAAGATTAAGACATTTTTCAATGAAAAAAAAAATTCTGATTCCAGAGACACCCCCCCCCCCTCCCAACTTTCGCCCCCCTAAAAACCATATACACAAATTTATTTCTTTTTTGGCCTATCATAGGACAAAATCTTTGGTTAGAAAAGATATATTTAGCAGTTAAATACAAAACGTGTACCTAAACAACTGCATCTATAAGTTATTATGTAATTTAAAGTAAGTAACTATTTTTCAGCAAAAATGAGTCGATCTCTTTCAACTATGCTGTTCAGAAAAAAAATTAAATGAGCAGTGGGTAGTTAGAAATATAAATTAATGTTTTTATTTTGGATAGCTGTAAAAACACCAAAATTCAAAAATAGCAGATCAAATAAAAGGTGTGAAAGTGAAATGCTAAGGCTTAAGCTCAATAATTAAGCAATTGAAAGCGAGAGAGTGAAAAAACGAAGAGGAACAAAGAAAGACAGAAAGAAAGAGAGAGAAAAAAAACGAAGAGATGAAGAGAGAAGGATAGAGAGAAAGGTAGAAAGAGAAAGAGAAAAAGGTAGAAAGAGAAAGAGAGAGAGGCAAAGGCGGAGAGAGAAAGAGAGACAAATGTAAAGAGAGAAAGAGCAAGAGGGATAGAGAGAGAAATAGAGAAAGAGAAAAAGTGAGAGAAGAAAAGAGAAAAATATGCGTTTCTCTATTTCCCTTGATCAGTGAGACTGATCAAGATTACAATCTCCTCCGTTCCCTACAGTAATGATTAAAATTTTCTGATTGACATTTCAATAGCTTATAATGGACTTTTTTTTTCAAATTTAATAATAAGTTTAGTCTTGAAAATTTGTTCAGTATGTTGGGATAAGGATGAAGCATGTTTAAAGAGGAAGAAAATTAAGCCTTACGAGTGCTTACAATCAAGTAAGAAAAATAAACAGTACAATAAAAAAAAAACGAAAAAAAATGAATTTCAACGCCATGCTTTGTTCTGACATTGGGTCCATAGCTAGGACTGACCTGAGGACTCAAAGGGCCCCCTTCTTCTTCAGGCGTGGCAAGAGGAGCATTTCTATGTTTAGGAGGAGGAGTAGGGACGCTAGAGCTTGAACCCACCTTGCCGAGACGCGGAGGAGGAGCAGGAGGAAGAAGAGCCTCTTTGCCTTCTCTTGTAGATGTCAAACGAATCTTTGCCAGAACGTCAGTTACATTTGTAAACTCTTTCATGTTGATTCGACCGGGCTGAAAACGTAAAATAAAATGAATAAATAGAAGCATATAGAAATTTAAAAACTATATCCAAATATTTTCATTAAAAATATTTAACACCACCCCAATTTCTGATGTGGGTCTTTTAACGCCACCGCGGTTTTCCGCCACCCAGGAAATCTTGCATCATCAAGAGGTTTAGTTGGGTCAGAATAGACAGGTTAAGTTAGTCTATGTCTATGTCTATGTTTTTGTCTGTGTCTATGTCTATTTCTATGACTATGTCTATGTCTGTTCTTATGTCTATGTATGTGTCTATGTCTATATCTATGTCTATTCTGACCTACCTGAATTAAAAGGTGGCGGAAAACTGTGGTGGCGTTAAAACACTGCTACGCAATTTCTAGGGCTATAATGAAAGGAAGCCTACGATGGCTTAGCGACGGGTCACAGATGAATGATAAAACAGCGCCAAAGACTATTATATATTACTATTATATACCATGTAACAAAAGGGGAGATGCAAAGGTAGTCGAAATCTCAAAACATAGATCTGCGGTGGCTTCAGAATCTCATAATAAAGGCCCCAGGTTATTCCAAAAATACCACTTGAAAAAATGATATATGGACGACGGCCGTGAGATAAAACATTTCAGGATAATTTAGCCTTCTGGGTCCTTTTAAAATGGTGTAACCAGCCCATGGCTGTATTCAGGGTTAGAGGGGTTTGACCTCCCCCTCCATCCATCGGAATGTTGGTTCGAATCGTAAAAACGTAAAAAATGCAAAAAAACACATTTTTGATGCATTTTTTTGTAGCACCGCGTCCCCGCCCCCACCAAACAAAAATCCTGAATAAGGCCTATTCCGGAATTACATCTGCCTCCAATAGACCTGCTCTCTGAACTTTTAAAACGCAGTCTTTTTTTCAAAAATCGCTCGAACTCCTCCAAAAAAAAAGACAAATTAAAAAACAATCCAATTAAAAATCTTACAGAGCCCTGAGAGCCATCTACCGATGTTCTATTGATAATCATTGGGGGTTTACAGATTATTTAAAAAGAAAAGAGGACACTGAAAGAGGCATTCAAGTCTTACATTGCTCTATTAACAACCGTTTTGCGCATAACCTACAGTTTTGCTTTAGCATAAATTAATGATAATATAAATTAATGTGTAATAAGAGCTGGAAAGCATTAAAACAGCAAAGAAGCTTAATATTTTGACTCCCAAATTCAGGCGAAATTAGTTTCGAGCAGCTGAGAAAATACCCAATTGTTGGAATAGGAAATGGTAGTTCTTTATGACCTCGTCCTATCAGGGTTACCAATTTACACATTTTTCGTGCGAAATGCACTTTTTTTTTTTACCTCAGAGGGGATACGGAAGAGTGAAAATCACTCCTTCAGGGGGTCAGTTTTCATTCGTGTTAAACGTCAGTAGTTGGTATAACTGTCAAAAATGCATTTAACTCAAGGAACAGGGTTGCCAACTTGCACAGTTTTCGCACTAAATGCACTCTTTTTCACCTCAGAGCGGATTTAGAAGAGGGGATGCGCAAAATTTTTAGCTTGCAATTTTTTTGAGTAAAAGTAACGCATTTTTGGCATTGATTTGCAACTTTTTAGACGTTACCAGTTGACAGCCCTACGTCCCGTCCCATTCGGGAACGACCTAATAAACTTTTTTACTTGAGCAAAAATCACTCATTTTTGGCACTGGTTTGCACTTTTTAGACGTCTCCAGCTGGCAACCTTGTATCTAGTCACATTCGGGGACGACTTAATTTTTATCTGGCCACAAATTGATGGTCAAAAAGCACAATCCTTGACAATCTGCCATTCGTCAAAAATTGATTTTACTCAAGAAACAGGTTTACCAACTTCCGCACTTTTCATGCGAAATGCACTCTTTTTCGCCTCAGAGCGGATTCAGAAAAGGGATGCGTAAACTTTTTTACTTGAGCAAAAATCACTCATTTTTGGCACTGGTTGGCACTTTTTAGACGTCGCCTGTTGGCAACCCTGCATCCCGTCCCATTAGGGGACGACCGAATTTTTGTCTGGCCACAAACTGATGGTGAAAAGGCACAATTCTTGGCAATCTGCCATTCTTCATTCATAAAATTTGGCTTAGAGTTGGTAAGGATGTCCAATTTGCAAATTATGATTTAAGTTATTGAGATAATCACATCCTCTCTACGCAAAAAATCTTCATTTCAAAAATTCTAGCACAAATGAACTTAAAAATTTCTTTCAAAGATGGAATATATTAGATGAATATGCCATTCATATTCACTGAAAAAATTATGCTTCGAATCAATACGGATCAGAATTGAATAGATAATTTTAGAATAATTACTATGCGTATGCGTTCTTAGCTCAAATTTAAACTCCTATTTATACAGCAAGCTATCATATAGGCATAAAGAGGGGGGGGGGGCTCAACGTTAGGGCATTGTATTTCTGTTACTAAACTTTCTTTTATGTCTGCCTCGTTGGTATAGAAACCTAAAGGTTATTCAAATGTTTGGTGCCACTGATATATTGACATATTATAACAAGTTGAATGCTGAGCTAAAAGGTTATTTGGCTTGGAACGGGGGTCAAAGGTGTGACTCTGTAACCTCAGCCATCGTCAACCCAGCTCTAAATGTCCCCCGCCGAAATATTTCCTAATTAGTGTGATAAAGGTCATAAGGATGCCACATATTAGGAGCGCTGGTTGGCGGTTGGCTGGTTGGCGCGATGACGTGGGAATTATGTGTCCAAGGGGTACGGGTTCAATGCCAGTTGTGACCAGTTATTTAGTTTGGTACGGGGATCACTGGCGTGACTCTGTAAGCTCAGCCAGAGTCAACCGAGCTCTAAATGGGTACCTGGAGATATCTGGGGAAGGTAAGCAGGAGGGGTGTGCGAAAGCACAGGGTGGTTGGCCCCGAGCCCCCCATTGCACTTCCTGGCTAAAGGGTCATGAAACGGAGATCAGCACCGACGGTTTGGACCTTAAGGGTCTAGTGCCGTCTTACTTACTTACTTACTTACTTTACAGATATTAAGAAGATTATACAGAAATTGCTGAGAGCAGATATGATCTCACATTACTCACATGTAAGAAGATTAGAAGAGATAGCCAATTCAAACGAGCCAATCAATCAATAGCCAATTCAAACGGGTGGACTGGTATTAGGTCAACAGATGAATAAGCAAATTTGAAACTTGTGCTACTTTAATGTTATTAGCACTACCCGCCTTATTCACATTATTCACATTAAAAATGTGATTATTCACATTTTAAAATATGGTTATTCACATTATTCACAATAAAAATGAAGGATTTTTATTACTGTTATTCGCCAGTTAAGACAAGCCACTACACCGAATAAAAAGGGTTTAAGGCTTACCTTATTGCTGAAAATTGCTGATTCTTTTCCAGGAACAGCCGGGGGAGGGCCAGAAGGAGGAGGGTATCTTCTCCTACCAGTAGTAAATGCTCTTTGACTATAGCTCTCAGATGTATTAGTCCAATGTTCTAATGGCCGATGAACGAAAATTGAATCATCTAACCAACCTGAAGAGAAAAACTTGAATTACAAAAGAACAAACTTGAGGCATTATTTTTCGAAAAATTAATACTCATAATTTTGATATGAAGGAAATAAACAGAATGACTTCTAAAATGCAACACAAGCCATTCATGCAAAACAAGTAATGCGGCACATTCATTTTATTCGAATTGATTTTATTTTTATTCATTTTATTGGATTCATATTATTTGGAATCATTTTATTTTGATTCATTTTATTATGCAAAACAATTCATTTTATTTCGATTGTTTTTATTTTTATTCATTTTATTGGATTCATTTTATTATGCAAAACAATTAATTTCATTTGGATTGTTTTTATTTTCGTTCATTTTATTGGATTCATATTATTTGGATTGTTTTTATTTTATTCATTTTATTGGATTCATATTATTTGGATTCACTTTATTTTTATTCACTTTATTATGCAGAACAATTCATTTTATTTGGATTGTTTTTATTTTTATTCTTTTTAATTGGATTCATATTATTTGGATTCATTTTATTTTGATTCATCTTATTATGCAAAACAATGCATTTTATCTGGATTGTCTTTTATTGTTTGACTTATTATTGATTTTCGTTTTTGTATCACTTTTTTTCTAAAGTGTTTAATCCACTATTCATCTTTTTCTGTAAGTGGGTTATAAATAAATAATATATTTTATACTATATACTGTAATCACATTATGAACAGCTTTTAATCGTCCAGCATCCCAAATCAAAGTGTCAAACAACGAAAAAAGAGAGAAATACTCAATTCAACCTAAAAACCGAATATTTAACTGCTTCATAACATAATTTATAGCAGAGATGTAAGTACGAACCTATAGTGGATTAGTTCCCTAATCCACTGCATCCCCCTTAGTCCCCCTTGTATCCCTGGCCATGGAGCCTATCGAGGGGAATTAAGTGTGTTGTAATAAGTGTATTGTATTTCAATTTTGAATTGTAATTTGTATTGTCTTGCATCTTTTTTTTACTATAACCTTTTTTTCCTTCTCTACACCGATCTATTCCAAACTTCAATCTTTTATCCCCTCCTATGAAGTTCAAATCCTACTAATTATCCCCCTCCGATTTTCTCCAAATCCTTCCTCATGACCTCCTCCCCTCCCGTTCAGGGACGACTTAGTTTTTGTTTGGCCACTGATGGATTGCCAAAGAGCACAATCCTAGGCAATCTACCATTCTTCATTCCTAAAATTTGGCATAGAAATTCTTAGCCTTTCTTTTTCTATAGCCCTAGAGATTGGGATCAAACAGTATGCTTCGCAAAGCCTATTGTTTGATATACGGTCAATCAAACAAGTAGACTAGGACTGTCCTTAGACAATTCCTAAAAAAAAGTGCAGCTTAGTGTAGCATATTGTTTGACATACGGTCAATCAAATAAGTAGCTAAGACTGCCCTTAAGCAATCCCTCAAAAAGTGTAGCTTATTGTGTAGCTTTGTGTGGCATATTGTTTGATATATGGTCAATCAAACAAGTAGCTTAGGCAGTTCCTCAAAAAAGTGCAGCTTATTGTGCAGCATATTGTTTGATATACGGTCAATCAAAGAAGTAGCTAAGACTGCCCTTAGACGATTCTTGAAAAAAGTACAGCTTATTGAGCAGCTTTGTGTCGCATATTGTTTGACATACGGTCAATCAAATAAGTAGCTAAGACTGCCCTTGGACAATTCCTCAAAACAGTGCAGCTTTGTGTGGCATATTGTTTAATATACAGTCAGTCAAACAAGTACCTAAGACTACCCTTACACAATTCCTCAAAAAATGCAGCTTATTGTGCAGTTTTGTGTAGCATATTGTTTGATATAGAGTCAATCAAATAAGTAGCTAAGACTGCCCTTAACCAATCCCTCAAAAAGTGTAGCTTATTGTGTAGCTTTGTGTGGCATATTGTTTGATATATGGTCAATCAAACAAGTAGCTTAGGCAGTTCCTCAAAAAAGTGCAATTTATTGTGCAGCATATTGTTTGATATACGGTCAATCAAAGAAGTAGCTAAGACTGCCCTTAAGCAATCCCTCAAAAAGTGTAGCTTATTGTGTAGCTTTGTGTGGCATATTGTTTGATATATGGTCAATCAAACAAGTAGCTTAGGCAGTTCCTCAAAAAAGTACAATTTATTGTGCAGCATATTGTTTGATATACGGTCAATCAAAGAAGTAGCTAAGACTGCCCTTAGACGATTCTTGAAAAAAGTACAGCTTATTGAGCAGCTTTGTGTCGCATATTGTTTGACATGCGGTCAATCAAATAGTTAGCTAAGACTGCCCTTAGGCAATTCCTCAAAAAAGTGCAGCTAATTGTGCAGCTTTGTGTAGCATATTGTTTGACATACGGTCAATCAAATAGTTAGCTAAGACTGCCCTTAGGCAATTCCTCAAAAAAGTGCAGCTTATTGAGCAGCTTTGTGTAGCATATTGTTTGACATACGGTCAATCAAATAGTTAGCTAAGACTGCCCTTAGGCAATTCCTCAAAAAAGTGCAGCTTATTGAGCAGCTTTGTGTAGCATATTGTTTGACATACGGTCAATCAAATAGTTAGCTAAGACTGCCCTTAGGCAATTCCTCAAAAAAGTGCAGCTTATTGAGCAGCTTTGTGTAGCATATTGTTTTACATACGGTCAATCAAATAGTTAGCTAAGACTGCCCTTAGGCAATTCCTCAAAAAAGTGCAGCTTATTGTGCAGCTTTGTGTAGCATATTGTTTGACATACGGTCAATCAAATAGTTAGCTAAGACTGCCCTTAGGCAATTGCTCAAAAAAGTGCAGCTTATTGTGCAGCTTTGTGTAGCATATTATTTGACATACGGTCAATCAAATAGTTAGCTAAGACTGCCCTTAGGCAATTCCTCAAAAAAGTGCAGCTTATTGAGCAGCTTTGTGTCGCATATTGTTTGACATGCGGTCAATCAAATAGTTAGCTAAGACTGCCCTTAGGCAATTCCTCAAAAAAGTGCAGCTAATTGTGCAGCTTTGTGTAGCATATTGTTTGACATACGGTCAATCAAATAAGTAGCTAAGACTGCCCTTGGACAATTCCTCAAAACAGTGCAGCTTTGTGTGGCATATTGTTTAATATACAGTCAGTCAAACAAGTACCTAAGACTACCCTTACACAATTCCTCAAAAAATGCAGCTTATTGTGCAGTTTTGTGTAGCATATTGTTTGATATAGAGTCAATCAAATAAGTATCTAAGACTGCCCTTAGACAATTCCTCTAAAAGTGCAGTTTATTGTGTAGCCTATTGTTTGATATACGGTCAATGAAATAAGTAGCTAAGAATACCCTTAGACAATTTCTCAAAAGAGTGCAGCTTTGTGTAGCATATTGTTTGATATACAGTAAATCAAACAAGAACCTAGTACTGCCCTTAGACAATTCCTATACAAAGTACAGCTTATTGTGCATTTGTGTGCAGCCTTTGTTTGATATACAGTAAATCAAACAAGAACCTAGTACTGCCCTTAGACAATTCCTATACAAAGTACAGCTTATTGTGCATTTGTGTGCAGCCTTTGTTTGATATACAGTAAATCAAACAAGAACCTAGTACTGCCCTTAGACAATTCCTATACAAAGTACAGCTTATTGTGCATTTGTGTGGAGCCTTTGTTTGATATACAGTAAATCAAACAAGAACCTAGTACTGCCCTTAGACAATTCCTATACAAAGTACAGCTTATTGTGCATTTGTGTGCAGCCTTTGTTTGATAAACAGTAAATCAAACAAGAACCTAGTACTGCCCTTAGACAATTCCTATACAAAGTACAGCTTATTGTGCATTTGTGTGGAGCCTTTGTTTGATATACAGTAAATCAAACAAGAACCTAGTACTGCCCTTAGACAATTCCTATACAAAGTACAGCTTATTGTGCATTTGTGTGCAGCCTTTGTTTGATATACAGTAAATCAAACAAGAACCTAGTACTGCCCTTAGACAATTCCTATACAAAGTATAGCATATTGTGCAGTTGTGTGCAGCCTTTGTTTGATATACAGTCAGTCAAACAAGTACCTAAGATGGCACTTAGACAATTCCTATAAAAAGTACAGCTTATTGTGCAGTTGTATGCAGCGTTGTTTGATATACAGTCAGTCGAACAAGTACCTAAGACGGAACTTAGACAATTCCTATAAAAAGTTTATTGTGCAGTTGTGTGCAGCCTTTGTTTGACATATAGTCAGTCGAACAAGTACCTAGGACTGCCCTTGGACAATTCCTCTAAAAAGCAGAGCTTATTGTACAGTTGTGTGCAGCCTTTGTTTGATATACAGTCAGTCAAACAAGTACCTAAGACTGTCATCGGACAATTCTTTTGGAAAACATTCAAAAAATTTCCTCACACTTTCTAAGTGAACACGTTACAGTACTGTACTTTACCACTCACAGTGGCTTCCAAAATTCCAAACACACATAAAAAGCATATTTTCCATATTTAAAGTATGTTTAAGTATAGAATGTATATTTTCTTGGTTTTCTCTTCTCGTTATCAGTTTTATGTATTGTTATAATACGTATTATTTTTCAATAAATTATTTCCATTTTACACTACACTTCCCTTGTCAGCACAGAATACTGAGGACTGAGGGACTAAGGCTCAAACAGAACTCGTCCTTCGAAGAACGATAGCCGTGAGGTAAATATGGCCAAAAATCACATGACTTGGCATTCTTGTTTTGGCCTGAGACATCCTTACACTACGAATATTTTTTGGATTGGTTAGTTCATAATCTTAAACAAACCGTGTTTTTTCAGTCACTTGGTTTTTAACTCGTTTTTTGTCTCCTTTTTACCATTAGTGTTTAATTTTCTAAAATAACTTTTTAGGCAAACATAATTGTTTTTTTTTAGGATTTTATATATATTTTTATGTTTTTACAAAAACTTTGATAGGTTGTAACAAAGACATGCTTCTAGAGTTTCTCAGGGCATGAACTAAAATCATCAGCAAACACTATCATAAAATCCGAGCAATTTCAGCACGAGAAACACTAAAGCATAAAATTTTATGAATAATTCAAATAGCCGTGGGGGGGGGGGGGTCAAAGAAATCTGGAGGTTTAAGGGCTAATGCCTTGGATATCCAAGACCAAAATTCATGGAAACGGAACAAAAAGAAGAAAAAAACAATCGGAATTAACTGTTCAAAACGCTTCTTTCTATTTAACTAGAACCAAAAGTTTATTGAGAGAACTCGGGTATCAAAAAGGTCCTATCTTCATAACTGTAAATTTTCAGAAGAGCAAAAAAACCTCAAATTTTTTTAATTCCCCCTCGAATAACCATAAAGCAAAAATAGATTGATATGCAAAAACAATACATATCAATCCGTTTTTGTTTTACGGTTATCGAAGAGGGAGTAAAAAAGTTGTGAGGTTATTTTGATCTTTCAGAATTTACAATTATGGAGATACGACCTTTTGATACCAGACTGACGACATATTATTCACTAATCAAACAAATCATGTAACAGTGATAATTGGAAATAAGCAACGAAGAAAATAATGAAACAAAAGGCAACAAAGTAGAAGACAACAAGACAACAAATTTTTGGCAAAGGTTGTCGAGTCAAAATAATTTACAGGGGAGGATTTCAGGGTGGGGACAAAAGGGCATATTCTTCCCCTAAGAGGGACAATAGATGCACTAATTACACGAATGGAGTTACAAAATTACTGACGGGAGGCCAGGTTTCACTGGTACCCCTCTCCCCTCCCCGAAAAAATTCTATATCCACCCATGTATTCCTACCCTATTTCTTAGTCCAAAAACAGATGGCGCTCACTATCTAAGCACTATATAAGGCAAAATTCAAGCTTTGACGAATCCAAACGTTAAACCACCAATACTCAAGAGCTGAATCCGGAAGAAACCCTCCATTTTACGGAAATAAAGGAAAAACAGTTAGCCCTCATGGCCTCTTTACGAAAGACAGAAACCGACCCTCTTAAGGCTTAGTTGGGAATGATTATTAGCTGGCATGAATTAATCAAACGTTAATAAAATGTAGCTAATTAGGTTTAATTATAAACATCCTTTATCGCACACTAAGGATCAGTTATTTTTTTTTTATCATTGTATACTCTGATTCGACAGCTCATTTTCGCATCAGTCAAAAAACTTAAGTACCAAGGACAATTTATTACAAACATGTTTGCTTCCTGGACCCATCTTAGGTCTTTTCTATCTTAGGTCTTTACCTGAAAATTGCCATTTTCACAAAAAAAAATGCATCGACATTATCAAGCTTTAAGGGCCGTACTGCTATTTGGTTCTGCTTATTTATATTATAGTTTGATGTCAATACTAACGAAAACGAAGTAATGCCCCTAAAACCCTCGTCTTTCTGAACCAAACAAAAGAAAATTCTTAGAAAATCGTGGTTTTAGTATGAATAGAATAACTAATAAAAAAGAAAAGTGGGTTAAAATCAGCAAAAACATGTCTCTAAACAGCATAAGAAAGTGTGGCTTATTTGGAGTCATCTTTGAAAATCAACTGATTATTAATGTTTGGGTTTTTATGAATGAACAGCTTTGTCAAACTTAATTAATTAGTTTTGCTTTTTAATTTTCATGATTTAACGTGGTAACACTGACACAGGTGTGAAACAGCCCTAAAAGATACATAACTTTGAAGCAGGCAAAGAAAACCGTTAGAATATCGTTGTTTTCAAGTATGAATAAACCCAAGATTTCAAAAAAAGAAGCTTTTAGGGCAGTCTTTCATCAGTGTTGCCACATTGAATCGTAAAAATAAATAGGCCAACTTAATTCGTTTAATTTAACATAACGTTTCGTCCATAAAAATAAAAACTATATGTGAATTAACAGGGACAAATGCCCCTTCAAAACGTAAGCTACGCCATCTTAAGTTGTTTAGTCCCATAAATTTTTGGCTTATTTTTAACTTGATTATTTTTAACTTTTTTCTTCTTTTTTTCAATTTGGCACCAACTACTACCAAAAACTGCATGACTATATATGGAGGTCTTTTTTATTAAAATTTAAATTCTCATTTTTTTCATTTTTTTAGAAGGTTATGCAAATTTCTACTTAACCAATTCCGACAGTCAAATTATTTTCACTGTCCTTGATACTTCAAAGAAAAGACAGGACATGCACAAGCTACAACTAATCACCTGATTGACGAATAGGAGCGGAATCCCTTAGTACAGAGGCCAAAGCAGCTTGAAAAAAAGGTAAATACGGATAATTATTAATAAATAATTTTAAAACACCAAAAAACTAAAAGAACTAGAAAACAGTAAAAGCAGAGAAGCTAAAATTGCAGTAAAATTACAAAAAAAGAATGTTACCAAAAAAGTAATTGAGTTGAAAGCAAGCCCAATACAGCTTAGCAAATAACATTACACTCAAGCTCCACATTTTGGTTCGTCAATATCCCATAATTTTCTCGTTCCAAATGATATTTAACATTATTTTTTATTAAGATTAATATATTTATTATTACATCATTAATACGTTAATTAGAATATAATCCCCATCAATAAAGTAGCTCCGGGAGATCACTCTGATCTCAGGGAGATCACTCTGATCTAGGGAGATTAGAAAGTTACCTACCCCCCCCCCCGGATAATTTTCCTCACAGTGTTTAATATTATTTGACAGATTAGGAGCTTGAAACAGCCATTTCAAATTAACAGAAATTATTACGAACAAATTTTGTACGTTCTAAAATAAAATGAGTACTGTACAAATAAAGAGAGAAAAACTAAAACCTATTTTTGCGTAAAAAAGGCTCTCCCAGGTTAATTTTGCATATAACATCCCAGTTTGAATACTTCAAATTGAAGCATTCCCAGATAGATTGCCAAAAAGACATTTTACTACTTGTGTTTGATATTAATATCCTTCGTGTGACTAGAGTGAATGACGTATCTACGGGGAAATAGGGAGACTATAACGTTTCATTTGAGAGCGTTTAAAGTTATCATGGTTGCCCCCCTAGGGGTAGCCTAGTAAAGAACGAACACTTAAGATTTTCTAGGACCATGGGAAAGGCAAGGTTGAATAAGATTTGTAATGGTAGGTTGATTTTTCTTTTTTTGAATGAAATAATCACACACTATTGATGGCAGACGCTTGATCATAGCCTTTTCAAATATTCCTGCACATAGGATAGGATGGAATTTTAGCAAAATTTAGTATAACTTATAATTTATTATAAGGGTCAGGGAAAAACTTGTTTAGAATCAACCTGAAACAGAGATATAGACGTGTAGTATATAGAAATGAGTCCATGCTGCGATTACTAGCTGCTCTACTTCTCTAAAGCAAGAATGCTCAAATACATGGTTCTCCATTTAAGTTTTTCTTAGCAATGAGACGATGCTAAAAACCTTCCCAATTCCAATTTTTTGCCAAAGTGAGTTTGTTACATTATCAAAGAGCCTAGTTTTTCTTTAGATATCAATTTGTGTTTGTTTTCTGATTTTAATATCAGAACAAAAATCAAATAATGTGCAATATATATATATATATATATATATATATATATATATATATATATATATATATATATATATATATATATATATATATATATATATATATATATATATAAATATAATTTATATAAATATAAACAAATTATTACCAAAAGCAATTCAGAATCAAGGTTATTTGTCTATGCTACTGTGAATGTCCGAAATCTGGTGAATATGATATACCTCATAAATATGTGTATAACTTTGGTAAGCACTTGCACAATATCATTGATATCAAGAAGAAATAACAAAGAAGAAAGAAAAAAAGAAGAAAAATAAAGAGAAAGGATAGTGAAAGCAAATACTAAAACTACAATTATAGTAACTAGGCTATTATAAGCCAAAACATCGAAAAAACAACAAAATAAGTAACTGAGTAGAATCCGGGTAATAAAATGAAAAAAAGTACAAAAACAAACATTTGACTAAAATTAATCAAATGAGGAAAAACTAGGAGAGTTCCATGAACCACAAAATAATGATAAAATCAGAGAAAATCAAAAATTTACTAGAAAAAAATTGCACAAACATGCATATTCTAAATCAAGTCAAACATGAAATCGAGAATAAATCAAGTTACATGTATCATCAAAACTCGAGGCTTGCCCGGTTTCCGGAGCTAGCCACCGGGAATTAGTGGCGCTACGATCGGAAACCAGTCTAGTACCACGGTCAGGTGGTGCAGGCTCGGGTGGCGTGCTCGGCTGGGGAAATACTTGGAAACCTAAAGCCATAGAAAGATAGATGTTAGTTGAAACTATACATTGAAGCGCGTAGGCTTAATTACAAATCAATTTCCAGCCATCATTACTTTTGACCAATCAGGGCTGCTTCTTAAATATTATAATTGGTTGATAATGACTATGCCTAGACACTGATATCTAGGGTAAGCAAGCGAAGGGAACGAATTAATGGATTATTTATTCGAATTAATGGATTAAGTTAAATATTAATTAATTAATATTAAGGGAATGAATCGGTTTTTTTTTGCTAATCCAGCTACTAACATAATATTTCTCAATAAAAAAAGAAAATAAAGAACACGAACTTGGAGCTCATCAGAGAAACTAAGTACTCAGTTCACAGTCATTTTCAGTTTCCGAGGAAATTATTCCACCCTTGATCAGGACGTCATTGGGGGGGGGGGGGGCATTTGCATCCCTCCAATAATTTGGAGATAAATATTATGTAGCCCATGCCCCTTGACTATCTGAATACGAATCCCTCTCCCCCCCAATAAAAATGTTTTTTTTAATATAAAATGTTCCTTTTTTAAATGCGTTGGGGAATAGAAATGTTTTTTTTTTTTTTTTAAAGTTTTATGACAGTTACATCGTCAAGCATCAAAACTGGATTGATAGTCGAACCTAGTCGAACTCCTGATAGTCGAACTCCTGCTAGTCGAAAAAATAACATATTTTTTTCTCATGTATGTAATTAGAATCAGGGGCGTATTTTGCCATGGGGCAGGGGGAAGGGAAATTGCCTGCCCCAGACCCAAGTCTGCCCCCCCCCCAAAAAAAAAACTAAACTCAGTTTGCCATCCCAAGCTGAAATTTAGTTTCTGCAAAAAAAAAAATCTCGTCAAAATTAAGATAAGCCTGCATAATTCAAGTATACAGAGAAACAGGTCAGTTTTCTAGGGTATATCTTTGCTTTTGTGGTAATATATGACTCAATTGTTCAGTTTTCACTATCATTTTCACTTGATTTGGGAAAATTAATTTCAAATTTGCCCCCCCCCCCCAGGATTTTGACGAAAGTTAGCATTACCATCGCACTTTGTCAAAACCTAGCGTCTGTATTTCTAATTTTTCAGTAAAATCGCCAAATAATGATTTTTATTTATTATTATTAGAGTGAGAGAAATAAATAAAGATGCAAAGATCTCTCGCCTTTGCCAATTCGTTTTCTAGAGGCCGTAAACACTAAGTTCTGGGAGTGAACAGCTCGTGAAATCTGTTTTAACCCATGCTCATATTTGGTATCTCTCAAAAAGCATATCAGATAAAAAGAATTCTGATTCCGCCATTGGAATCACCGTTAAAAGAGATCGGTCAAACAGTTCGTGGTAACCAACTGTAAGCAAGGAATGACTTGGCCTCATAGTAACAGAAACTCTAAGAAAATATTTTTTACAATAATTAATACATCAAGAATTATATTTTAATGCTGATTCCAAACACTTAAAATTCATTAAGCTTAATGCTGCCTACAAAAAGCTACGAGCCTGAGATAATATCCTTAATTTTCGAAAAAAGGGGGAGGACACACTCAAAGAGCCAAACAATCTTAATGAAAATCGCACCATCAGATTCAGCATATCAGAGAACCCTATGGTAGAGGTTTAAATCTCCTACCTACAAAAAGGGGGATTTTTGGCAGAAGAAAGATCACAAATTTGTGCTTATTTGTTTTTTGTTATAGTACATATCGAACCAATGTTTCAAAAAAATCGAGAGGGTCATTTGAACGGAAATTAAGTCCTGAACTAAAATCAAATTTTAACGTACACGCTACGTTTTGGCGGATGAAACCCGACTAACAATTAACATAACATTTTGACGTTAATATTGAAGTTTTTGCCATCATTCCCCAAGTCTGTTGATGATGATCTGTTGTTTATCTGTTGATGATGATCACTGATGTATGTGGTCGAAACATCCATAATTTTTGTATGTTTTTCCCTGTCTAATAAAAGGACATATCTCTTTTGAAATTTTATTGTTTCGTTAGTTATTACATCAGAAATAAGATACTAGAAATGGAATTAGGGAAAAAACAAAATAAAAACTGCTCAACTCGGCCTAAAAGGGTATCTCATTTCCCCCCTAGATTTCCACATTTTAATAATTTATCTCCATCAACTTCTTTCTAATTAAGTTTTGTAACAAATAAAAAGAAAGTTAAGTGAATTGAAGCACGACTTTGTAAGTATATTTGTCCTGTAGATAACCGACAATATGATAATTGGCCAACATTCGTTTCTTGAGACACAAGGCTAAGGCTTCAAAACCAATAAGGGGCAAAAGGCCCAAAAGTTCTTTGCGCCCAAAAGGCGAATCACTTTTATTCCTTTAGATTCACAATCATTTCTAGTTAAGCTGTTCCAATAAATAATAGCAATATTATATTAAATTGCGAATTAATAACAATTCAATTTTGATAAAATAGATAAAATCAGATTTATTCAAAATTAATGATAATACTTTATAATGCATAATTTATAAATATAATAATTAGTTATAATATTACTTTTACTATTAATTACCGTTAACATTAATTAAACAATTGATATTGATAAAATAACATTAATAAAACGGTTAAACAGTAATTAATAATACAAAACTTATCAATAATTAAATTAGAATAATGAAGAGGCGTTTCTTTTTTGAGGTACACCTTTTAGGCTCGAAGACAGAAGAGTCAAAATTAGAATATGAACGTTAAGTAATGAAACGTTGGTATAACCAACATGCAGCGTAGTAACAATGTCCAACCTTGTAACGTTGTAACGTTGAGCAAGAAGACAAAGATGAGTGTAAAACCAGATACGAAGTTTTCTGTAGCAAGATTATACTAACGCTAAACATCGAATAGTTGTCGACATCATGTCATGACTAATTGTAGAAAAAGCCAAATTAAAACGTAATTTGAATTAAAATCAAATAATTGTGGGCATCAAGTCATGGCTATTGTTGAAAACGCCAAGACAGATAGTCCAATTGAGTTAGAGCCAATTCTGGCATTAACCCCCCTTATTAGGATTGTATAAAAATTATGTTAGTTCATTTGTTAATAGATATGTCTATCTATTATCCGTCCATGCGTTATTCCCAGGGTTGTAGAACTAAAGTAGATAGTCATAGAACTAAGAGAACTACTTGGAAGTTTTCCAAGTAGGTCTATTTATCAGTTTTTTACACAAATTTTCAAATTTGGAATGTATTGCCTTTGCTTTGTTTAAAATAAAATTTAAACATAATACAAACAGAAAATAAAACATCACTGGCTTCAAAATCCTGATGTCTGGGTTTTAACAAACTAATTACCTGGTAGAACACTACATATAGGTTAATAAGGACTGTGGATGTAATATGTATGGATAATGGGTGCCATTTCTACTTTCCTTCCCATCAAAACTCACGGTGGGTAGGTGACTGAATACACTCAGGTTTATAGTCTAAGGGAAGCCGCCTAGCACCTTGACAACTTATCTGTCGAAAACCAAAACATGTAAGAAGCACAAAAATTGAACAGTGACAAATGTTAAGTTTCTACGATACAATAAAATTCTAGTACATATCGAGTTTTTAATCGGGATAATCCGAGACAGAATCACATCAAGAGAGAAATTTCTGGTGGAGGCGTCAGCAATTAATGCGGCAATACCGACTATTGCTTTCATCATTCTTAAATCTCCCAATATTAAATTGGGTTTTCTGAAAACTCCTCGGAAATAAAGTTTGAAAATAATCGAGAGTTAATACGAAATACAGATTGTTATTTATGGCAATGCAACTTCTCAGGGAGATTTCAAAGAACCTAATTTTTCATTAGAGAAAGTACTTTCAAAAGAGAAAGTACTCGCCATGCCTAAAACTGAACAGAATATAAATGATCTTAAAATCCTAAAGACTTCAGGTGAGGATTTAAAAAATAGTTAAAATAAAACCAATTTATTTTGAATGCATTTGGAACTAATTTGTTTACTTTGAATGGCAGGGGGCATGGGTGCCATTAGAAAACTCTTTGAGGTGGTGGGAGGGGTACTACAAGGAAATACAGGAGTTTTCTTTCCCACCCCAACCCTGAGTGCAGGAGGATCTCCAATGGGGCGAGACTTGGTCAATTACAGGGACATAACATAACATAACATACATAATTACATAACATAACAACATAAGACGTGATTTACATAGGTTGCTACATTGTGAGAGCAAAGAAGGAGCCCCAGTTCCACTCGGATCCACCTCCTCTACCATCTAAGACGAACAACATCCCCCGTTCAGCTTCTTAAAAATTAGAATCCACTATGTCAAACAAACAAGTACGCCTAAAATTTAATGGCGTATACTATAATACGTTTGACGTCATTTTCGTAATGACGGTTATGATTCCTAAAATTTGTCTATCTTTTACAATAGTGACAATTTCAAATTCCCTTGAAATTAAAGCATTCAAAGTTACCTAACGAAAGATGACAAAAAAAATGTATATACACGACAAAAAATAAAAATAAAAATTGGAAACAGAAACTGAACTACGATTTCATTAGAAACATTTTCATTTTCCTTCCGATGAGTCTATGTTATGTTTATTACGAAATTATTAGCTAGCTTACGAAGATCTATCACCAGGAACGGTGATCTTTCTTACCTAACGAAAGATGACAAAAAAAAAGCTGGGGAATTGCCCATTTTGATGATATTTTCGCTTTAATTTGGCTTTTATGCTTTTATTTGAGTCAGGAGGGGGCGCTGTAAATAATTTTGCCCCAGGCAGCACCAAACCCAGGAACGGCTCCGCATTCATCAATAGAATTTAACCAAAAAAGTTAATACTGGATGTTTGAACGTAAAACTTAACCAAATTTGGCCGAAATTTACCGGAATTGAATTTAGCTAAAACTTACCCAAAACCGATCTTCATCGGTGATAAACCATTTTCTGCGCAGCAAAAATACCAAAACTGACGTCTTAGTGACAACTAGTTTATAATTTTCTTTTAAAGTGTTTTAAAGCAGTCTGGAGGTCCTCTAAGAAGCCTCAGTTCTGGTCTCTCTTACGCCCGGGGCAAAATCTTAATTAGCCTCCCCCCTGTTACCCACCAAATTTTCAGGCCAAATTCCAACAAAGTTTTCATTTATTAACAAAATTATATTATTAACAAATTATTTCATTTATTATCTGCGCTCTCTACTTTATTTTATTTCCATACTTTATTTTCAATCAAAATAAAATTCAAAAATTAGAAAATAATTATCACAGTTAGATTATTTATTTGAAGTTTTAGGCCCTCTAACATGTCAACGCCCGGGGCAGTTGTCCCCTCTGTCCCTCCCCTAAAGCCACCTCTGCTCTAATATAAGACATAAAATTCAAATGAATTCCAATTATAAAGTCAAAGACGATTTAGGCTTCACTTTAGCAGAATATACATGATTGTCTATGTAGCACGGGTACCGGCGGGGGAAGAGATGGAAGCAATGATCGCCCTCTTAAAACAGCACGACCTTAAAGATGAATAAAATTTAGGAAGTGAAAACTAGTTCCATTTAAATCTTGATAAAAACAAAGCTACTTGTAGTACCTGCCTCCCACTTCCACTCCCACTTGCCTCCTACTTGCCTCCTACTTCCTTGGAAGTTTCTTGGTGGCGCTCATGCTATGAAGGTATTTCCACATGGGTGTTGGCTATCAACTAAATATATAGGAAGACTACGTGAGATTTAATCTGCCCAAAAGTTACACAATTCATAAGACTACGTGAGATTTAATCTGCCCAAAAGTTACACAATTCATAAAACTTAGAAGGGGGGATTTCTTAGATAAAATACAAAAGAATGCATTCTTCAATATATTCATTTTTATTTTTTCGCTTAGATGACAATGAAAAAAGAAATTTCTTAAATCCTTACAATTAGCACCAGGGGCGAAACTCCAGCATTTTTATTAGGGAGGGGGAAAGAGGGGTTCATATCCGGACAATCAAGCGGCATGGGAAATATAATAATTTACTTGAAACAGTTACTTAAAACACAGTTACTTGATAGTTATAGCACTATAAGTCTTTGATAAATATCGTCGCATAAATATAGTATAAATATCGTAAATATAAATGTCTTTGATAAATATCGTAAATATAAATCGTAAATAATCGTGATAAATATCGTAAATATAAATATCGTCGTGTGTAAATGACCCTCTAGTCTTTTCATAAATTTTCCCACAAGTGAGAATACTTTGAAACTTTTCACCGAGGACATTCTGGTTATACTATACATATATATATATACATATATATACTATACATATATATACTATACATATATATTAAGCTATATTAAGCTAGATGTTTTTTTCTAGATGCTCTTTTTTAATAACAGAAACTTATAATAGTTATCATACTTTTAATCTATATCATGATTTAAATATAAAAAAACAATTGTTTTTTTCAACTGGAAGAAAGGAGCAACATTAAAACTTAAAATGAGCAGAACTTAATACCTTTATGAAGGGGTTGCCTCCTCCTCAACAAATCGCTCTTTATGCTAAATTTTTTTAGTACCTTTGAAAAAAGCTTCTTATTGTTCCAATGAAACGAACATCGTGTTTCAGAAGTCGTTCTTAAAGAATTAGGACAAAATTCAAACTTTAGCGTAAACAGCAAGGTTTTGAGGTCAGAAAATTCGTCTTCCCACCCTAAAATGTATGCATGCTTCCCAATAGCAAATTTTCTCATTCTCATAGTATGTCACTAACAACTTTAAAGTCTTTGTCGGTTCACGTTTCTCTTTATGGGATTGGTTCGCCTGAAACGTCGTTCCACTTGGTTTCATTATACCTAAGTAAAGTAAAAGTAAGTAAGACGGCACTAGACCCTTAAGGTCAAAATCAGCGGTGCTGATCTCCGTTTCATGACCCTTCAGCCAGGAAATGCAATGGGGGGCTTGGGGCCAACCATCCTGTGCTTTCGCACACCCTTCCTGCTTACCTTCCCCAGGTTTCTTCAGGTACCCATTTAGAGCTGGGTCGACTCTGGCTGAGCTTACAGAGTCACGCCACTGACCCCCGTCCCAAACTAAATAACTGGTCACAGCTGGGATTGAACCCGTACCCCTTGGACCCAGAATTCCCACGCCAGCGTGCCAACCACTCAGCCAAGACGGCTTTATTATGTTATATATAATAAATATTTATTTATAGACGGCTCATTATACCTAATCGTATAGCTTCAAAAATACAAATGTAAAGCTAATTGTGAATAATCCATTCATTTTAAAACAACAGCATTGCTAAAGAAATGGACCAGCAACAAGTAATGGTATACCTAAAGGTACGTCTGAGTAGGTAAGGGTATGCAGGGGTAGGTAAGAATACGCATCAATTCATGTGTATACTTGTATCGGTATCAATAAAGAAGACAGCTAAAAAAAAAAATTATATAAGAAAAAAATTTTAAAAAAGGAGCTTTTAACAAGGTCGACAGAGTCAATTGTCGCTTTAATAAGGCCAACCGACCTTTTTGCTCAAAAGAAGAAAATACTTCAATTAGACATAATACACTACTCGTTAAACAACGAAGACGTATTTTAAGCAGGTACAGAGAAGATAATTAAAGTCAAATAGTAGCCTCTATATATAGCTATGAATCAGACACGTCAATTGTGGGAGGGTCAATTGTTTCCTAGATCCCCCTGGATTTGTGAATAAAATTTGTTTGGGGTTTTTCATTGAATTTCATTGGTATTTACATTGAGAAATATTTTTTAGGAAATTTTAATGAAAAAAATCAACAAAACAACAAGGTTTAGAAAAATATATTAGCTCTCCCCTTCCATTTTCCCAAATCCCTCCCCCCACAATTGGTTGCAAATTAGGTTGTTATGTAAAATACACTTACATTTTTTTTCTTTACAATTTCTCTAACAAAATACAAAAAAGCACTTTTTCAATGATAATAACACGAAAAGAGTTTATTTAATCTAACGAGGGGATGCAAGAAAAAAGATTTATAGGAAAAATATATCTCTATACAATAGATCTTGTAGGAACCTTGATGCAATTGATTTTGCAGGAGCCTCCCCCACCCTCGAACACAATTCTTGTAGGAAAAATACCTCACGGCACAATAGATATTGCAGAAACCTTGTATCCGTGAACAAAAATTCATGACACAGCCCTGGGGAAGGGGGTAACAAAATATTCTTCAGAATCTAGGGAGGGATATTTGTTGTCTTCTCAATTTCTTTAACAAAGATACGAAAAAAACCAGCCCCTTTTCAATAATAATACCACGAAAAGATTTTACTTAATCTGACGGGGGGGGGATGCAAGAAAAAAGATTTAAAGAAAAATATATCTCAGATCTTTTAAGAGCCTTGATACAATCAAGGACAATCAATACAATCAGAGGGTGGCAGGAACCTCCCCCACCCTCAAACAAAATTCACGATATGACCCCGGGGAGGGGGTAATAAAGCATTATTCAGAATCTATGGAGGGAAAATTCGTTGTCTTCTCAATTTCTTTAACAGTAACACGAAAAAAAAAACAAGCCACTTTTCAATAATAATATTACGAAAATATGTTATTTAATCTAAGGTGGGGATGCAAGAAAAAGATCTTTTAGGAAAGACTGAAAAGGCGGGGCTTAGCATTCCTATGTTTTTAAGCAAGCGCTCATAGTGTTACTACTTGTAAACAATACCCAGTCAGGTGGAATTTAACTTTTCATTCTTTTTATAAGCTGAGTTTTGTTGGCACAGAAAATAATTTGAACCAATCTTGTTTGTAAAGGCGGGCTATTTGTTCTTGCAGAATTAAGTAATAATTTGATTGGCTTAAAAAATTACGGCACTTATGAAAACTAATAAAACAAAAGCATCGTTTTTACCATGAAATTATGTGAATGTTATCTATCTTTTTCTCTTTGGTACTTTATGTCAAAAAGCGAGGGTATTATGGTTGGGTAACTATGACGTCACATTGAAATTTTCCATGCATAAATACATTACTAACCACCAGGGTCTTTCTGGTCAGTTTCTCTGTCCCATGTAAGTGGATTGGTCCCAAGCAACAATGCAATCCTCGGAAAATGCACGAATTTGGAATGATGCGTCGAAAAAGCACAGCGAAAACCACCGTCTCTTTTCGGGGCGTGGTCTAATTCAGGGGGCGGAGTTGAGAGTTGAGTAGGAGGAGTACCTGGATTTGAATGCATACATTGCTTTGATGTAAAAGAGGAGGGAGAGGTGGGGTACATTTCTGGGATAAACTGCGATTCTAAAATGAAGAAAGACTATAGTTAAATCAAAAATAAAATAAAAATATATACTTAAAGAAAAAAATCAATAAATTGGCCGTTCATTCAAAGAGTGGATTCAAAAATCTCAGCTAAATTCACTTGTATATGCTGTATGTAAAATATATTTTTGAATTTGGTTCCAAGACTTTGAAAACGCAGCTTTTTTTGGCATATCTCAATGCGTCGAGAGTTTAGAATAATGGAGTAACCATCTACGGCTTTAATTTAACGACTCTCATATATCAGCAAAATCATTTTACCTACTCTGTACCCCGGCGCTATTTGACGTTTTGACGGCATTCTTACGATATGAGGATAAACACGAGACTCAGTGTTATCAACAACACTTCTTGTCCTGTGGTGGCGCAGTGGGTTTGACCTTAGCTTGGTAATACGGGACCCAGAGATCGAATCATGCTGCAGCAAATGCACCGCAGGGCCGACGCAGGGGCCTTAGTAGTCAAGAAGCGTCGTTAATCTGATACAATACAATACAACAACACTTCTTACTTATGTTAAGACCGTTCTGGGCTATTAAGAACACGTTCGCACTTTAAAAACGATTCATAAGAATAAACTGCTTTCTAGTGACAAAATTTTCCCCCTCCACTTCCCGAATTACTCAGCATAGACGAGAACATGTCTACTAATTTTTATGATTTCTCTAAAAATGTAGGATTCTTATGCTCAATCACCGGCTAAGACACTACCGTAAAACTATAAGACATTTTGACGAAGGTCTTTGATCTAATTTTTGTCTCCCTTTCTAGGGAGTTTCAGTATAGTTGAGGCCCAGCTACGGCTTTAATGTACGGCCAACGAAGTTCAAATGACCAAATTTTTCACCTCCAGTTCCAGAATTGTTCAGCATAATCAAAAGTATATATTCAGTAATGTTCATGCTTTCTTCAAACACTAAACAGTCCTTTCAAAAATTTCTAAGCCAAGTCGCTTTCGTCTGGATTCTTATTGTTCTGGAGCTCTTACACATTCTCATTTAGTAGTTCAATATTTTTTTTTATTAACTTTGCCAAATCCTATTCAACAGTTGCAATGGCTCCATTTTCAAAGACAAATATAAAAATTCAGGCTAAATTCATAATTTGACATGTAATGGAGACGTTCGCTCTCGGTCGTATATCACTGGGATTAACTGTAGATACGCGTCATAACTTGAAGGTATTGCAACAGGGATGTGCGTAGGGGCTGCAAGTAACTAGGAAATTTAAATAGTTTATTTTTTAAATAACTGAATTTCTTAAATCTTGGGTAGTATATTCATTTCTAAGGGGTACAGCCAGGGGCACCAATTCACGATCAGGGGATTTTTTCATGAAAATACAAAAAAATTCAAAGACTAGGTGGAGGCAAGAAACTTGGGGGGGGGGTAAGAAAATTTGAGGGGGGCAATTGCCCCTTCCAATTGGTACACCTGATGTATTACTTTGGAATAGCAACCAGTCAAATAATTGGATACATTCAAATGATTAATTACAAGAGAGCAATACAAATACGGTTCAATTTTCTTATTAAGTAGGTGGGAGGGGGAGAATTCAAAAATCGTCATTAAAATGAAATGGCAATTCAATTGAGAGGGAACTATGTAAGCAAAGAGTGAGCTATCAAATTCAACACTGTATTTATTTTGTAAAAAAAAAAATAATTTTTGCTTTACTTATAACTGTTGTGACGTTTTTGAAAAAGGTAACTAATTTCAGGGGTTCCTCACCTGGTTGGCCACGCTTGGCTTTTACATGACTAGGTTTCATAAGTAGCTCCCCATTGAACTTCTCACTTCCTCTTTTCTCACCATCACGATCTAAGGTTGAGTATACGTCGCTGTCGTCAGACGCTATGAGCCGCCGCGTGGATTTTTGAAATGTTGGTGAACAGCCCTCTTCAAGGCCGTCACCCAGAGAGCCATCTGTTGGTAGCCTTTCGTAGATTTCAGACCCGCTACGAGACCTTAAATGAAGAAAACTAAATAAGGCATGAATATACATATAGGTAGAGAAGAAAAGAAAAAAGAAGAGAGTGCGAAAAAGGAAGAGTAAAAGGAATTAAGCAAACAAAAAGACAAAACCAATCGAGGATAATCGACATGGAAAAAATTCATGACTAATCCTACTTTTTGTTTGAACTGTGTCGTTTTTTGTTTGATTTGGTTTTCTTTTTTTGCTTTTGTAAGCGAATATATATATATATATATATATATATATATATATATATATATATATATATATATATATATATATATATATATATATATATATATATATATATATATATATATATATATATATATATATATATTACGCGCCATAATAGTTACGCGCCATTGTAGTTGTGTCCCTATGTCCCACCTGTGAATATAGATATATATATATATATATATATATATATATATATATATATATATATATATATATATATATATATATATATATATATATATATATATATATATATATATATATATATATATATATATATATATATGGTTTTAACTACGTAAAACTTGCGAATATACAACATTCTTTGCTGTCCCATTGTCTTTGCATATAAATAGATTGTCAGGTTTACCGACTCTTGAACATGCAACATATAATGGTCCATGGGAAAACAATCTGTATTCAGATCTATACCTCATGATTCTAATGATTGCCCTTGAGCTTTGTTGATGGTGATTGCTAATCGACCATTCCCTGTCCCGGTGTCCCAGTCGTCATTTATATCCCCCTGTTTCCCCCGGTGTCCCCGTTGTAGTTGTGTCCCTGTGTCCCGGTCGTCATTTATATTCCCTGTGTCCCGGTCGTCATTTGTATCCCGGTGTCCCGGTCTGTATAATTTTTTTATTAGTTTTTAGTTTTTTTTTCTTTTTAGTTTTTTTGTAGTTTTTACCTTCTTTTTAGTTTTGTTAGTTTTTTTTTTTTACTTATGTCCTGGTCGTCATTTATACTCCCTGTGTCCCGGTGCTTTGTTGATTGCTAATCGAACATTCCTTTTGTCCTGGTCGCTTTCTCTTTGAGTGTCGTCATTTATTTTTTTCTTTTTTAGTTCTTTTAGTTTTTACCTTTTTTAGTTTTTTTTAGTTTTTTAGATGAAAATTTTTTTTAGTTTTTTCCTTTTTTTCTTTTTAGTTTTTTATTGGTTTTTACCTTTATTTTAGCTTATTTTTCAGTTTTTTCCTTTTTTTTAGTTTTTTTTTATTTTTTATTTTTTTTAGTTTTTTACCTTTTTTTAGTTTTTTTAGTTTTTTTTAGTTTTTTAGCTTTTTTACTTTTTTTATTAGTTTTTAGTTTTTTTTGTAGTTTTTGCCTTTTTTTAGTTTTTTCAGTTTTTTTTTTAGTTTTTTATTGGTTTTTACTTTTATTTTAGCTTATTTTTCAGTTTTTTCCTTTTTTTTAGTTTTTTTTAGTTTTTAGTGTTTTTAGTTTTTTTAGTTTTTTACCTTTTTTTAGTTTTTTTAGTTTTTTAGCTTTTTTATTTTTTTATTAGTTTTTAGTTTTTTTTGTAGTTTTTGCCTTTTTTAGTTTTTTTAGTTTTTTAGCTTTTTTATTAGTTTTTAGTTTTTTTTTGTAGTTTTTGCCTTTTTTTAGTTTTTTTAGTTTTTTAGCTTTTTTATTTTTTTTATTAGTTTTTAGTTTTTTTTTGTAGTTTTTGCCTTTTTTTAGTTTTTTAGTTTTGACGTCACCTGATCCAGTTTTTTCAGGTGACGTCACCTGATCCACGATCCACAGATCCACAGACAACTTATTTTTATATATATAGATAGATATATATATATATATATATATATATATATATATATATATATATATATATATATATATATATATATATATATAAGTTGTCTGTGTGTGTGTGTGTGTGTGTCTGTCGAGTGACGTCATGTTTGTGTGTCGATTGACGTCATGTTTGTCGACTGACGTCATTTTAAGGATTGAGCTGTATGCGTCATGAAGTTGTTTGTCGACTGACGTCATGTTTGTCAACAGATGAAATTACATACCGGGACACCGGGACACAAATGACGACCGGGACACAGGGAATATAAATGACGACCGGGAACCTCAAAGAGAAATTACAGACTGGGAAATCCGGACACAAATCACGACCGGGACACAGGGAATATAAATGACGACCGGGATTGGGACGCCGGGGGCACAGGCGGGATATATAAATGACGACCGGGACACAGGGATTGTTCGAATAGAAATTACAGACCGGGACACAAATGACGACCGGGACACCGGGACACAGGGAATATAAATGACGACCGGGACACTCAAAGAGAAATTACAAACTGGGACACCGGGACACAAATGACGACCGAGACACAGGGAATATAAATGACGACCGGGACACAGGGACACATCATTAGAATAATGAGGTATAGATCTGAATACGGATTTGTTTTTCCCATGGACAATTATATGTTGCATGTTCAAGAGTCAGTAAACCTGACAATCTATTTATATGCATAGACAATGGGACAGCGAAGAATGTTGTATATTCGCATGTTTTAAGTAGTTAAAAACATATATATATATATATATATATATATATATATATATATATATATATATATATATATATATCTATTCACAGGTGGGACACAAGGACACAACTACAATGGCGCGTAACTAATATGGCGCGTAACGACTTACGCACGCGGAGGGGGCTTGGGGGGGGGGGCAATCCCTGGTATTCGGTTTTGAGAAGGTCTAACCTACAACCAGTAAGAAATTGTTCTTGTATGTACAATATGTTGATGGTTATTTTTATCACTGGAAATTTAACTTTGAGTCCACACCTTACATCTCGTGACTACAAATGAGGGTGGGTGCACAACGAATTTGATTGGTATCTACATACAAGATCTACATACAAGAACAATTTCTTACTGGTTGTAGGTTAGACCTTCTCAAAACCGAATTATGCCAGGGATGCTTACTAAACGATCCATTTCTTGCTGGTTGTAGCTTGGGCCTTCTGAAAACTGATAATAATTATGCCATGGGTGCTTACTAAACGATTCACTTCTTACTGGTTGTAGCTTAGGCCTTCTCAACACTGATAATAATTATGCCATGGGTGCTTACTAAACGATTCACTTCTTACTGGTTGTAGCTTAGGCCTTCTCAAAACTAATAATAATTATGCCACAACCGTTTCCTAAACAATCCACATCCAGACGAGGTCCATCAAGTGGCACTGTGACGCTAACTAAGAATCCATTAAGACCTATTTCAGTAAGTAAGTTCAGTTTTCGATTTCAGTAAGATTTTCTTACTGTAACTTAGATGATTGTTAGGAATTTCGTCTTATGTCCAAGTGCCAGGAACATAGGGGAATTTAGCGCAGCATGAAAGCTACTTCTTTGGATCACGGGTCTACTTTGTATGGTATTCTTAGTGATTGGCTTATGATAAAAATAAAATTGTGATCTGCCGCAACGTTGGAAAATGGCAGCAAATTATAATTCAAAACCTTTCTTAAAGTTTTGAATAGAGATAAACTTCCAATACCCTCCACGGACGTCGTACAGATTTCTAAAACCACCAAAGAAACCGTGCTATGTTCATGCCATTTCCTGTCAATTAAAGCCTTGTTCCACGAAGGCAACCCACGACTTCTTAGAAAAATTGCTAAGCTAGGTGGATTGAAGTTTCGAGCATTGACAGGCTCAAGTATACTTGTGAACTCATAAGCGTCAAGTTCAAATGCAAAGCAGCTCTGTACCTGGACAATGGCCTCCTTGTAAAAGTTTCATGCTGTTATGTAGACCCTCCTCACCTCCCACTGTGATATATCTGGACTAGACGAGACCAAGGATATCAACTCCTCTTCTGCAGTATACCCGAGATAGACATCCTGAACGTCAAAATAATAGCTCTTGTCTGTTACGTCATGAGTAATTTCTGACTTAGGTTCCATCCATAAAGTTTATAGCCAATTATATTGTATTTTATATTGTTTTATGATAAAAATAAATTATGACAAAGTGATTGGCTTATGTAAAAAAAATGACTATACTTACATAAACCAATCAAGTCACCTCAAGTCGCACCTTGACCTATTTGTCTTCTCATTAAACTTCCAAGTGTCACCTGTTCTCGTCGTCACTAATGCGCGATGTTCAGGCCACATATTTTTTTCCCTTCGATCCAATCTGTCACTTATTTTCATTACACCCCGGCTCAATAATATAGGGACTGGGAAAATATCTACTGTCAACTTTTTACAGTTACTCTTCCTCTAATCTAAAAAGTTTCATATCCCTTTTCAACTGCTTGTGATAAATCGTCATGTGGATGCAAATGAGATACATATGCTGCTTGATATATATTTTGAAGCGATATCCCATGTCCTGTTCTACATGAAAAATGCCCTACCCTACCATGCCCTGCAGATGGCAAAGAAAGCTGCATTACTCTTGATTATATCCTTTGAACCGTCACTAAATATTGGTCGAGCAACCCAAACTGACTGCAGCTTGAATAAGACCTAAGTTTGGGCATCACCTTTGGCTCCTGCTTGAACACCCGCAGATAGTTGAATATACGTCTCAGCAAGCTTCAGAGTTGCAAGCTTTCTTTCGAGAAATATGAAGAGAGACCCTCATAGCACACACACTTATCTGCTCACGAAACATCTACTTTGGAGTAGATTTCGTTTTTTTTCTGCACACTTTTCCATTAGGCACCTCCCTCCAGAAGGAATTTGAATTTGAGCTTAATAGCTTTCTGATAATCTGTAGTCCTGACAATTTTTTGGTCACGATGAAACCAGTTGAATGAGCTATGCTTGGAACGCAGAAAATACTCTGACGTTGATAACCCGAATACCCCTCATACTGGTGCAGAAACTGTTGCTTAATTGCTGACTGTACCATTTTATTATGGAACTCTTATGATAGCGCCATCTAAAACGTGTAGTCTAAAAATTCCACTAGTACTTAATTAATCACCTATGACAAATAGCCCTTAGACATCATAAATGTCTGGCCCTTCCGTAATCCAAATACCACCATCTGACATTGTTGATGTTGCGACAGGTCATTAAGGTGCCAATGCTTCTCCCTCATTTTTCAAGTCCTTGGTGCTCGGTCAGCTGCTTCCTTGTGTTTTATCATAGCTGGTCTTAACATGTCGTTAGATTGTCATGTCAATGAGATTTTGCACTAAATTCAATGTCATCACCAAAAAGACCAAAATTGAATTCTTCATTGGAAGTAATAGACCGCAGAAAAAATTCCCATATAGCCCACAGAAAAATGAACTAAATTCAATGTCATCACCGGGAGGACCAAAATTGCATTCTTAATTGGAAGCAATAGCCCACAGAAAAATAAACTAAATTCAATGTCATTACCAAAAAGACCGAAATTGCATTCTTAATTAGAAGCAATAGCCCACAGAAAATATTCCTCTTAGAAATAGCAAGATCAAGCCAATCGATCTATTACTTACCTTTGTCGTCCCATTCGATTCTCAATCAGGAATACACAAAAGCTTTAGGCAGCTCACATCGAACGTCGATACAGGCTCTCTAATGAATATTTCGTAACAATTGAACTACGTCTCAATCACAATCTTACTTTCATTTTAATCACCTTCTTTTCATTGCTTTCCCGCATTATCTACATATTGTACTATTCTACAAATTTATAATCAATAAATTCGTATAAGCATAAACTTCACTCTTTTGGAATTTTTTTTTAAATTGACAAAATTTGCTTTTTTTACATAGACTCAGAATTCTTATACTATGAGAAAGTATAATAATGTTGTTCCGGTTTTTTCAAAAAATTAATTAAAAAAACTTTAAGAAAAAGAAGTTTTCTAAACATAAGTAATGGCCATATTGAACTTAAGGTCAGAAGAAACAGAAACCTAACATAACTCAAACTCATAACGACCAGAAATTACTACTGTTAAAGAATAGATGAAACCCAAAATACACAGAAGAAACACAGATAAAAACTAAAATAAACCAAAAACAAATAAAATCATAACCAATACTAATAAAATACAAATGAAGTTTACAATTGTCAGTTGCTCTGGTGTTTTCATCGAAGCAACTCTATTAGCTTCTGTGATCTACGTGGATCATTTACAACAACTGTATTTTATGAACATTGGGGGCGGTTTTATTCGTTTTTAGCTTATTTTAGTTTTTATCTTTGTTTCGTCTGTGCTGAAGACGCCTAGTTTTCATGCAGGCAAAATATAAGCGGCGTTTTAGTTTTTTATCTTTTCTCTCCTCCGGCCTCAGTCTCGTTTATTTGTTCTTCATTGAGATTTTTGTCTCTTTGTTGTTCTCTGTCATGCTGGCCAGATCGACTTAAGATCTTTCATTTGAGGGTGACTGTCCGGGTAATTAATTTCATTTAAGAGTAATTGTCCGGGGTAAGTTCTCGCAAGAATTGAACTGTCTAGAGAATATTTCTAGAGAGAGGGGGATTTTTCCGTGGAGGTGGAGCCAGGTATCCTGGCGTTATTTAAAAAAGATCAGAAATTAAACAAAAAGTAAGGAGCAACATTAAAACTTAAAACGGACAGAAATTATTACGCATATGAGGGCCCCCTCCTCAACACCTCGCTCTTTACACCAAGTTTAAATTTTGTCTGAATTCTTTAAAAACGATTCCTGAAACGCAAGGGTCGTTTGATTAGAACATTAAGTAACTTTTTTTTAAAGTGCCGAAGAATTGTAGCGTGAAGAGCGAAGTCTTTTTAACATAGTGTCTACAACAGGTTTTCAAATAAATAGTAATAATATTGTATCTCAATATTAAAGAAGTGAATTAAAAACTTATAAATTCAGAGTTAGATTCAGTCTTATATAGTTGATATTTTTGATTTTTTGTACTAATGCTTATGTTCAAACCTTGCTTTGTAGAATAACACGTATACATGCGCCGTAAGCTTACCTGACAATATTTTTAGAGCTTCCCTAAGACCAAGAAAACTTTAGCAAACAGAAATAGTTAAAACTTTTAATCGAATAGTGAAGATAGTGAAAACATGTGATCGAAATATCCAGTATATTTTTAGACTGTTTTGTTCATTGTCTGTTAATAAGATTTATCCCTTTAACACAATACGAGCAATTTTTCGGAGTGGCATCTTTTTACCAAAATTTTAAATTTAAAGACCTATGGTACATTTAATGTTACATATAACCAATGCAACTATTTTTCAGTGTGAACCTTTTTTAGTTGCTTTTTCAGAAAACTGTCTAAATTTTCGATTCTTTCCCATAAATATCACAACTACATTCCACACATTATGATTAATATGTGATTTTAAGATTTACCCCCCCCCCCTCCCGCCTGAATCACTCAGACCCAACATGACAATTTCAATAGTTTTATATTGCTTATCTTATCCATGGTTCCTGGAAAAAAACTCCCTTGGAGGAAGGGAGGGGGAGAGAGAAAAGAAACAAATTCAACTGAGTTTACCTAAAAAAGTGAAATTTTAGGAAAAACAAGAAAAGAAGAAAATTAAACTTCAGCATTTACGCTTTCTCATCGCATGAAAATGTTTGAAGTAGGAACAATGCTTACCCATCATTTGATCCTAAGGCTCGACTGTCATTCCTAGGGGGTGGGAGGGGCGGCCGTGGAGGTCTCTCTAACGTTCCTTCACCAGAATCATGAAGTAAACCTGAGTCGTCTAAATGATAGGCTTTCTCAACTTCTGGTTTCTTGTCCCAGACATCACGAAAAAATGGGGTATATAAAACAGCTAAAAATAAAATTGTTTTTATACGAAATTTTTTTTATATATTACACTATATAAAAATACACTGCTAAAATTGATTCAAAGGTTTCGCCAAAACAAAGTGAAATGAATTTACTGTCCATGAAATTAAATCCAACTATTATGGTTAATTCCATATAAGCTGAACTGGGATTTCTTAGCCTGTCAATTGTACCTAGAAAAAAAAAATACAGATCAACAGCAACTTCGAAATGTATTTTTTGACAAGACTTACAAAGAAATGAGAAAATTTCATGATTTAAGTACATTCGATCGTTGATATCCGATTCGATGAGTTCGGAACAGCTTGATAAAACGAATACCGCACGTATATTGAATTTGGATTGATTCACATTAGTAACCAAATTTCTAAGAGGCAGAGAAATTCAACAGAAGAAACTCAGACTCTGAAGAGATTGAATTATCAAGGGTTGAAAAAATTATAGTTACTCAGAACTGCACATGTTTTTGCAGTTCCGAAAACAAGAAAAGAAACCGGAAGGCAGGGTTGCCAACAACTCTTTTTCAAAGAACAAACAAAGTTTGGTGTTTTGTACTGGGTTTTATATTCATGAATATTCATGCTCAAGTAAGACATTTTTCCTTTGTAAGATTCATGAATTATAATAATATGGAATATTAGAGAATAAAGAAAAGAAAAGTGAGTAAAACTAGAAAAGAAACGAGAAAACAAGAAAAAAAAAGAAGGTTCAAAGAGTTAACAGCTTACTTTTTTAAGAGGAACCGGATGGGACCGCTTCCTTTAGTTTTGGGACCCTTCTATTAGTTTTAAAGCAGGGTTGCCAACAACTTTTTTTCAAAGAACAAACAAAGGTTGGTCTTTTTACTGGATTTTATATTCATGAATATTCATGCTCAAGTAAGACATTTTTCCTCTGTAAGATTTATGAATTATACTAATATGGAGATGGTAAAGAAAAGAAAAGTGAGTAAAACTAGAAAAGAAACGAGAAAACAAGAAAAGAAAGAAGGTTCAAAGAGTTAACAGCTTACTTTTTTAAGAGGAACCGGATGGGACCGCTTCCTTTAGTTTTGGGACCCATCTATTAGTTTTAATGCAGAGTTGCCAACAACTCTTTTTCAAAGAACAAACAAAGTTTGGCGTTTTTACTGGATTTTATATTCATGAATATTCATGCTCAGAGTAAGACATTTTTCCTCTGTAAGATTTATGAATTATACTAATATGGAGATGGTAAAGAAAAGAAAAGGGAGTAAAACAAGAAAAGAAGCCAGAAAACAAGAAAAGAAAGAAGGTTCAAAGAGTTAAAAACTTACTTTTTTGAGAGGAAGATGGAGTAAGCGTCATAAAATGCGCTTGCAAACGATCAGCGATTGAATTTCCAAGAGTTATAAGTTGGTGACTGAGTTCCGAGTTAAAAATGACACTAATACCTCCAGTTTCAGTAACGGCCAGGATCTGGATGGGCACATCAGGTGTTGCAGCACTGAACGCACTGAAATATAGTACATATCATAGACATATAGACTATATCTATAGACTATATAGACATATAGACCACCTAGACTATAGATTACTTTGATAGCATCTATACCCTTTTTTTTAGTTTTCACAAGGGTACTCATGAGTCGTAATTACATATAGACTATATAGACATATAGACCACCTAGACTATAGATTACTTTGATAGCATCTATTCCCTTTTTTTGAGTTTTCACAAGGGTACTCATGAGTCGTAATTACATATAGACTATATAGACATATAGACCACCTAGACTATAGATTACTTTGATAGCATCTATTCCCTTTTTTTGAGTTTTCACAAGGGTACTCATGAGTCGTAATTACATATAGACTATATAGACATATAGACCACCTAGACTATAGATTACTTTGATAGCATCTATTCCCTTTTTTTGAGTTTTCACAAGGGTACTCATGAGTCGTAATTACATATAGACTATATAGACATATAGACCACCTAGACTATAGATTATTTTGATAGCATCTATTCCCTTTTTTGAGTTTTCACAAGGGTACTCATGAGTCGTAATTACATATAGACTATATAGACATATAGACCACCTAGACTATAGATTACTTTGATAGCATCTATTCCCTTTTTTTGAGTTTTCACAAGGGTACTCATGAGTCGTAATTACATATAGACTATATAGACATATAGACCACCTAGACTATAGATTATTTTGATAGCATCTATTCCCTTTTTTTGAGTTTTTACAAGGGTACTCATGAGTCGTAATTACTTTTCTAGATCGGCGAAATTACAACAAGCTAGATAGAATTTCAAAAGAGCTTATAATCTTGTGTTTGAAAAAGAATTAATCAAGAATGTACTCTTCCTTTCAAGATGCAAATAATCTTGGTACACAAGTTTATCTTCCTATTCTTCCAGACGTTTTCCAACTGTGAAAAAAACACACTGAGCCTTTGCTATTCTACTTTTAACATCTTCGCTGCATCCACTGCCTTTACTATTAATGCCAGCTAGGTAAGCAAAGCTGTCCTCTTAATCAATCTTCTCATTACCCAGCATCACCTCTCCACCTTCACTTATTCCTAGTATTAGCAACTTAGCCTTCTTGACATTAATTTTAAAACCTATTCTTGAGCCCTGAATTCTAAAAACCTCTAAAAGTCCATTCATTTAGCTAAAAAAAAGTATATAAGATGCAATTATCAGTAAAACTGAGTTTATGAGAGTTTTACTTCCCTATTTGATAGCCTATTTGATTCCCTTTTTTATAATCAATCTTCTCATTACCCAGCATCACCTCTCCACCTTCACTTACTCCTAGCATTAGCAACTTAGCCTTCTTGACGTTAATTTTCAAACCTATTCTTGAGCCCTGAACTCAGTAGTTTCAACATTAAACAAGTTAATGTTTCTTCCCCAAGTGTAGAGCAAAAAAAATAATCCTACATTAAAAGAATCAAACGTAGCGTTGGCGATGAGTGTTCTTAAGGGCGATGATAAAGGCGTTTTCTTTTCAGACTATATAGTTTCAAGCTAATCTAGTTAGTTAGTTGTATTATATCTTAAGTAATATGTGAAACCAATCTGGCATAAGTGTTAAAAAACAGTAATAAATATCCGTTTATAAAACGGGTAATTAACTCCCTTATTTTAGGGAGTTAATAAACTCCCTAAAAATAGGGAGTTTTACTTCCCTATTTGATAGCTACTAAACACATTTCCTTATCCACGGCAACTTTATTCCGCTATATAGTATTTTCGATATCCAATGTGTCAAGCCAAACTGCTTTATTCAATAACTTTTCAATAAAAAAGAAGTTGTAATTCTTTCAGAGTGATATTAATAGAAACAAAGCCGAGATTGAAGTGTTCATGTTTACTGCTTTTTGCTTTAGTTTTTAAATTTCATGCTTTTAAACCGTTATATCCAAATCTGTAAAATCCAGAAACAAAGTCGGAACCGTAATCTTCTGATTTTCACATTCCACCTCTCAGTGCTAAAGGGTGGGGGTGAAAATAAAAGTGAGAGAGTCAAGCCCACCTTTAAGAAAATTTGAAGAAAATATTCTGTTCAGGTTAGCACTCTTTAGTCCTAAAAAAAAAAGAGGAATCTTCCAGCAAAAAATATGTAATTGTAAGTAAAATTACCAAAAGCACCCCTCACACCCACACCACTGAAATAAGGTTGATGCTAATAGAGAGGTCCCATATTAGTTAATATTTGAGTTCATGGATATGTAACAGCAATTAAGCACTATTCAAACCAAAAAAGGATCCTTGATGCAAACATAGACAAGAACAGAAAGAATGAAAAGAGATCCTTTAATAACGAAATCTGGGAACAGATTCTAAACTGACGGACTTAAGATGGGTCAAGGTCAAGGCCGTATCCAGGGGTGTGGGTTAGGGGGTTTGAACCCTCCCCCAGAAACATTTGTCCAACTCGTAATAACAAACAAAAATGAATTTTTGTATTTTTTTTAAACCAAAAAATTGTGATGCATTCTTCAAACAATTTTCCCAAAAAATCTTTTGTAACCCCCCTCCCCCGAAAAAAGATCCTGGGTACGGCCCTGGGCAAGGGGGCAATAGATGTTTTTATTTTGATTTTCTGGTACTTTCAACATTTTTCTTATTACTCTTGAAGGGGACTATGATCATGCTATGAATATGAATAATGAGATGGCACAGTATGAGCCAAATATGAGAATTTGCGCCATAAACACGTCATTTAAAGAACGGCCAAAAAAAATATCAATTTGTCAGAAAGGGTTCACGCTATATACACAAGCATCCTTAGATTTAAGGAAAAGTGCCAGTTTATCTTGTGGAAATATCTTAACTAATTTTCAATAACTTTTTCACGCTTCCACCACTCAACACAATTTCAAAAATTACATATAGAAGCAGTGCCGTAACTAGGAGGGTGTGGGGGTGCAGACCAACCCGGGTTGCATTTGCCATGAAGCGACATTGAGAGAAGAGAAGAAGAGAATAAAAACAGCGGAGAGTCACTTCTAAAGTATATCACGACCAGGGAAAATCAAGCTCCGATTTGTACAGACATAGGAAACGGCTTTGAAGACGAGGTGGTAGAGTGTGGTCTGGATTTAGAAGTGAAAATTATAGAAAAATCTGCACTGAGGAATTAAAACCAACCGCTATGTATATAGAAGCAGAGGGTCTTCATGAACAAATATTGTGACTCGAAATTTCTTTGTTATTTTTACTAGCTAAAAATTTAACACAGAAAATCCAGGAGGGATTTAACTTTTCTTTTCTTTTTCTTTACTGACTCGAAATCGCCAACAGAAGCAAAGGAAGAACTATGTTTTGAATAGGCTTGTTTATTTGGCTTCTTTTTCTGACATACTTTAGGAATAATTTCATTGGTTAACAAAATTGCATCACAGACGTAAACTAATGAAACTAAAGCACACTATTTGCCATGTGATTATAAGAAAGTATTCTCTCTTTGGTAAAGGTTTTACCATTGATATTAAATAACCCGGAACATATACTTTCGGAAAAAATATGATTGGCCTAATAAAATATATCAAAGACGTAAATCCCAACAAACCCCACTAATCCCAACAAAACCTCAGAGTTCGAAGTTGAAGTATGCAAAGGACCGCCGAATCTCGAAGGCCGGATGGGATCAATTCCTTTAGTTTTGGGACCCTTCTATTAGTTTTAATGCAGGGTTGCCAACAATTTTCGAACTTGAAGTATGCAAAGGATCGCCGAATCTTGAAGACCTGAAGGGTGTTGGACAACGGCCCATAAAATATAATAGTGATAGCTGTTAGCTAGTAGAGAGTGAACCATGACCAATAGTAACTGGAATTTTGAAAGGGCGTTTAAAAAAACTGTAAAGTGAGAAAGGATTGCAGATTGAAGGTATTGTAGCTTGTAGTCCATTTAACTTGTAGTCAGTTCAAAATGAAAGTTCCACCATTGAAACCAGCATGGTCAAAATCCAGAATATGAAAATTACAGTCCCTGAAAAACAAGGAAAACTAATTTTTTGGATGCTAAGCAATAGGTATGTCTCCTTCTTTCCCCATCCTCCTTGGGGGGGGGGTGTTCATTAAACTTGGAAAGGGGCGACACCTTTAGATTTCACCCCTGGTGGCACTCGTGCTAGATACGCCACTGGATAGAAAACACCTTAACTAACTTTTGCCCAAACTCATACTGGTGCGAAGATGAGAACCACGGAAAATCGCATTACTATAATCTATAACCGTTTGTATGTTACCTATACTATACCGTTACTGTAACCATTACTATGATCCAATTAGTTTTTATGCACCCAACTAACGTTTCTTTTCTTCCTTTTTAAGTAGCCTATTGTTTTTAATGATAATATGAGTCTAGCTAATTCACAAAAATTCTGTTTCAAAAACAAATTTTGGATTCAGGTTTTCTGTAACAACTCAATCTTCTAGAATAGGCTACTGATTTACATATAAGGTCCCCCTCAGGAAAGTGCAGAGAGGGGTACCGAAGCATTTTATTTGCAACGGGGACTCAAAATCTGAAATAGAATTGATCACTGTTTTCAAATTTTTCCAAGGGGAGGGGGGAATTTTTTCAACGGGGAAAATAAAATTTAAAATTCGTTCCTAATATATATTTTGCAATACTGAATTTAGAAATTTGCAAAAGTTTTGATAGTAGAGCTTTTTTTTTCTTAACATTTCTCCTTAAATCTCACTTAAATAACATTTCTCACTTAAGAAGGTTAGATTTTGTTGTTATTTTTTCTGTTTTTTTTTTCTTTCTTTCTTTTTTTGAGCACTGAGGACAACTTGGCGGAGGTCCTTGTCGAAATACCTGCTTGTTTTTCATATTTTGCTACTGGCTGACAAAATCTTGTTTTTCACCTATTCGATTTTTCTCTTTTCATTCATTATTTCCTTTCTTGTTTTCACACGTCATGCATAGCCAGTATGGTCTCAAAACGTATTTAATATTTGATATTCTGATGTTATTTTTGATTTGATGTTTGGCATTTTGACTTATTTTGGATTTCACATTGCGAAGGTGTTATTGATAATTTTGATTTGGTATTTTAGTGGTATTTTGGATTTTGACGTATTTTTGATATGGTATTTGCAGGTATTATTGGTATTTTTGATTTGATATTTGGTATTTTGAACTTACTTTAAGACTGCTAACGACGCTCTTCTTTTCGTTGAGTAGACCAAAATATAGCCATGGATCAAACTTTCTCTATACTCAGACGCTGCATGGTATGATGATATAGTAACTTCAACCTTTCTTCTACAATCACCAAGAAACGTTTCCAGAATCACAGTACGATCACCCGTGACCACACAAGAGGGATTTGATAATAACGGCAATATCACAGTGTCAATTGAAAAAGGGTCGCCACAGAGTAAACACATTATAATCCTATAAAAAATAATATGTAAATAATAAAATTAATTAAACGACTTTATTAAGGTTAAGTTAACTACTAAAGAATTAATGAATTTAGTTAATTGATTGAACTATAATAATTAAGATTGTTAAATTTGTAATGTATCAAACGCATTTCAGATGACAATGAAAACGAAAAAAACTTGAAATTTAAAAAAATTGCTTAGTAAAAATCAAAAAATCCAAATACTTTAAAACTGAAAAATAAAATGACAAAATCGACAAAAAATTTCTTTTTCCTGTTTTTCGTACCATGTAACCCATAAAAAAGAGAATTTGTTTCTTTTTTTGTACATACATAAATTAACCGAAAAGGAACTTGAACAAGAAAAACAATGGCAAAAAAAGTGTTCAAGCGCAAAGAACAAAAATTCAAGCAGTAGGATAATTAAAGATAATCTTCTTAATTTAGATCCAAAAAGCAACTCACTGCCAATAACGAAATAGTTTGAATACCCTCCTCTACTCCATTTAATCATCATAATCAGGAAGCGACATAATTAAAGTAAATTTTTGCACGAGGCAGAATAATTGATGAGAACAGAATAATTGTCTTTTCAAAGTAGATGGGTCTTTTGCGTGTCCAAATGAAGTTTTGTATTCGGCCACATGCATTAACCATAAGAACTGTAGAACATGCCAAGGATACAGTCAGCGAGGAGGGAAAGAGAAGGACCCCCAGAGCACCCTCCATACGTCCTAGGCCAAGTGACGGTGGATCCAGGGGGAACGCCCCCCCCCCCCCCCAAGACTTTTTCTAGCACCCTCATTCTTTGTCTTTTATATTTTAACTCTTTTTTATAGATAGATTTGTCAATAATTGACGCCCTTGTCACACTACCCCCCCCCCCCCCTCAAGATTTTGCTTATAGGCACCCTTGCCAAATTGGGGCCTTCCCAAGATTTTGCTGTAGATCCGCCCTTGAAGATAAAGAGGATCAATAGGAATAAATCCACACGGTGGCCCTCTGATTGATAATTCTCAAGTACGACCGGCTGTAATTAAAATAATTAAATTAATAATTAAATTAAAATAATAAAAAAATAAATTAAAATAATAAAACAAAATAAAATAATTAAATTAATAATTAAAAATAAAGGGAAAAAACAAATGTGTGACGCAGCAAAAACAATGTATAGGCTATGGCAGAATTACAAAAAAAAAAAATAAGAAAGCTTCGATCAACAGCTTCGATGTACTCAACTTAGGCCAAACTTCGATCGTCTCACCTTTTTTAACCCTTAATCCAGCATGATAGTAGATGGATTTATTAAAATCAATTAATTGATTTATATATTAATTAATTCAAATTTAATTAATTTAATTGATAATTTTAATTTAATTAATTAATTTATTTATTAATAATTTCATTCATTTAAATAATTAACCCAGCCTGATAGTAGATGGATTTATTAAAATCAATTAATTGATTTATATATTAATTAATTCAAATTTAATTAATTTAATTGATAATTTTAATTTAACTAATTAATTTATTAATAATTTCATTCATTTAAATAATTAACCCAGCCTGATAGTAGGCGGATTTATTAAAATCAATTAATTGATTTATATATTAATTAATTCAAATTTAATTAATTTAATTGATAATTTTAATTTAATTTATTTATTTATTTATTAATAATTTCATTCATTTAAATAATTAACCCAGCCTGATAGTAGATAAATAGATATATTCAAAAGAAATCCTTTTTGGGTCATGGTGACAAACAACAAACAAATGAAAAAGTAAAACAACAAAACATTAAATGATAAAACAACAAAACTGACAATTCAAGAAAATCTTCACGATGCCTCATATTTACCAGGAAAAATCTTCCAATATTATTTATATCTAATTAACTTTATATCTAATTTATTTCTAATTAACACTCACTTTTCAAAATTTCCAAAATCCAATCTCTCTCCGACCTCCTACAAAAAGTTTCTGGCCGCAATTCCTTAAATTCCTTACATTCCCCTAAAAAATGATGCAAAGACTCATCCATCTCTCCATACATAGGGCAACTACAAGGACAATCCCTCAATCTATGACCCTATTCATAAAATATTTTATTATGCGTTATTTAGAGTCAAATTCTTAAAAACATATTTAGAATATATTTATAATAAAATGCTAATATACCAGATTAAAATAAAATGCTTCGATTTAGTAGTTGGATGCAAATAATTTCTGAAAAAAGAATATGATTTATTATATCCTTCGCATAATCTTACTTAATTTTAGCTTTTTGAAGTTTCTCCTCCTTAGTCCTTCTCCTATTTATTCTTACAAACTTGTTTTTTCAGGCCGCGTCTTCCTTTATCCTTTTCAGGCGAAGCAGGTGAAGACAAAAGGCGATTTTAGGGGAAAAACAGTGGGGGCACTAGCCCCGGACGGTATATTTCAGGGGCGCAGAATTTAAAATAAACAATCTAACGGTTACAATTGTAATTTCTGAATTTTTATTAAACAAAGTAGAGGGCGCAGTTGGCAATTTTTTTTTTCTTAATTTGGATTGAAAATGTTTGCGAGACAGGGGAGAGAGGGCTAATCAATACTCTGCCCCAGGGCACAAGAGAAGCCAGAACAGCCACCGGTGAAGGGACGTCAGAGATGATAAACAAATTGTTAAATTGGATGAGGTGGGACCACTCACACTCTATAGGAAAATGGGACTATAGGACTGTTTGGTCACCCATTTTGACTTCATATGCCCAACTTCACCTGAAAAGAGGCAAATGAGGGCACCGGGGCCATATTCAGGAAGAGAGGGTAAATAAATTTTGTCGCGTATTGTTAAATTTTCTTTGGGCCCAACCCCCTCCAAACAAAAGTTTGGGATATGCCACTAGAAGTCATCGTATTTCGCCCTATAAGTCACAAAAGAAATAATATTTTTCGGCATGTAAGCCGTAGCTTTGTTGTGAGACAAGCTTTGTGAAGCTTACCATACTTGATATTAATAGTAAAAAAATAGGGTAAAAACATCATCCGTGCTATATAGACAACCCTGTTCGAATTTACAATATAAGCTAATAACAGGAACGAAGAGTTACACTAATTTTCATTAGTGTTTATTCCTACTCTCCCTCCTATAAAAACTGTTTACTCCAAAGTTAGCGGTGCCTATTGTGGAGGGGACACCTTTCAGTATAAGGATTTTAATGCTCTATGATTCAAAAAAGGACCTTTTTCTTGGTATTTCCACTGAAAAATTGAAAGAAAATAAAAGTGCACCCCACCCCTAGATCCAAGATCTAGAAAAATGCCGTTTTTATCTTCAATAACGCTAATCATTCTTCCCCATAATAACACTTCTTCCAATTAATCATTAATTCCAATTCCATAATTAAATAATTAATTATTCCAATAATTAATAATTGATTAATAATTATTTAAATTAATTAATAATTATTATTTTTATTATACATAATTAATTCCAATTCCATAAAGCATTCTTCTAATAATCGCTGTCTGATTTAATTCTATTTTTCAACCTTTTCTTTATTTTCTTAAAACATTAAAAAAATATATAAAAATTTTACTACAAAAAGAAATAAATCAACAGATAAGCAAATCTAATATCCAGATCCGAAACTTTGGATACACTATGCTTTTTTCATGGTATTTCCAATTTAAGATCAAAGAAAACAAAAATACACCCCCAGATCTTGAAAAAAAAATACAATTATCTTCAGTAGCACAGACCGTTCTCTGCTTTATATTTCCATGAACTGGTACAACTGTCCGAAATATTGACTTTTAAATCTATTCCTCAGCCTTTTCTATATTTTATATCTTTGAAACTAAAAAAAAAAACTATGAAAACTACTGAAAGCAAAACTAATAAATAAACAAACCTAATATCCGGATCCGAAACTTCAGATAGGCTTTGATAGATGCTTACTAACCCAGATTTCTGTTGAATGGCAGTGATTAATGTTCGAAGGGCATGTGAAAATTCGGAACTTCGCAGACTAAGTGTGCCATCTGAGTTAGGCTCGTCACTCAAATCAAAAAATGTACATTGTAAACTGAAAAGAAACAAAAATACTGATACTCAGAAAAATTTTTGAAGTTTGGTTTGTAGAGGAGGGGGCTTAGACACAACAACACGCTTTTTCTATTAAGGGAATACGCAATTATTTTGCGCGGTTAAAAAATAGCCTAAGCCATGACGAATTCCATAGCACTTGATATATGCAACTCATTTTTGAACATGTACAAAAAAGAAGGAATTCATCTCGAACAAGACACATTTCTCATTAATTATTAATTAATACAGTGATCCTCCTTATTAATCAAGGATGTTATTACTTATTCGAAAAATGATATACGGGCAGATTCCTTTCTAAGTTAACTTTGGCAGAGTGATATTGAGTAATTACGATTTTACGTCAAAGGGGAAGGTTAATGCCCCCTCTACAACCTGAATCCCCTTTTTGTGTCCTCAAAGGGTAAGCGTGCATTGGGGTTGAGGGTAGCAAAAATATAATAGCAGTCATCATAGTTTTTAAAGATCTTCGCCTGGTGAATAGCATAAACTGTCATAAAAGAAAAAAAAATCGAAAACTAAAACACCACACTACTTCCACACCGCAATAGCTAATACTTCCCCACATTGGGGTTTTCAAACAGTTCGCGGTAACGAGCTGTAAGCAAGGAACGACACGGTTCAATAGTAACCGACACTCAAAAAGACAAATTTTGATATCAATAAATATAACAATTGCCTTTTGTTGGATAAAATACTAAGCCATCTATTTTTCACCCTAGCCTCATTTTCAGGCCACCCACACGGAGATACACCATCCAACACAGAGTTCCGCCTACCCACATCCCAAACAGAGTTCGACACAGGTTTTGCAGATTATCGTTTTTAGTGTTGTCTTCAAGACGGCGAATGTCTTCTGAGAACCCATATCAACCAAGCAATCATAGCGCACCACAGTTTTGAAGAACCCGTGTCCAACATGCTTTGAATCCCTAAGATAATGCTTTAAAATTTTACTGTCTTGAACACGGAAAACCTGAAAAAAAATTTTTGTCAAACCCGCTCAAAACACGCTTCAAACCTGATGCCTGAAAACACAACTCAGATAATGTCCTTTTTCTCCTGCATATAAATTGCTTTCACTTTTTAAAACTTAAAACTAAAGGAAATTATTACGTATATGAGGGGAGTTTCTCCCTCTTGAAAAACTCACTCTTTACGCAAAAATTTGACTTTTTATTGCTTGAACTTTAAAAATGTTTTTTTTATCTCTAAAAAACTTTTGCATAAAGAGTGAGGGGTATTAAGGAGGAGGCAATGTCCCTCATATGTGTAATAATTTATGTACGTTTTAAGTTTTGATGTAGCTCATTACTTTCAGTTGAAAGCTTATTTTTTTTTAATTTCCGTTTGTTTCTTAAATAGTCCCGGAAATCCGGCTCCCCTTTCAGGGAAAATTCCCTTCACCCACGAAAAATTCTTCATGCAAAGATCCTCCCACGTGAAAGGTAATGATTTTTCAAGACTGAATCTAAAAATACATCGACTTTGGATAAATAAGATCACAACGTCACAGCGGGATATTAAAAGATAGTAAATTGTCAATATGGTCAAACTTGGCGTATTCAGTTCAACCTTTACCCGATTGGCCTGCGTCCCCCTCGCCTGCGAAAAAGGCAAGATTGCTTGATATTTACATGTTTGAGTTCAGTTATTAACGAGTTCATTTTTAAGTTCAGTTCATATTGAGCTTCTATTTTTGATCTGTGTGACAATCTCGTAAATCAAAATGAGTCTTATCGCGCTTTTGTTTATTCCTTAACCCGATTAGGTTGGGAAAGGGAGTTTTAGGCGAGTTCTTAGCAAAAATTAAAATGTGGTACCTGCTTTTATCAACCATTCTAGATACTGCCACACCTCTCAATATCTTTAAACAATTTTTTAGAGCAAAGAAAACAAGCAAAATAACATAGGAATTAAATATACACATACTTTTTAACTAACCAATCATCAATTTGTATCGGAAATCAAGTTACTTTTACAAATTCTTATGCAATATCAAGGCACTTTTTGTAACAAGAGTCCTAAGGGATGGGAGGGGGAGCTGAAGCAATCTTAACACCTTTCTGGGTATACTTCTGTGCGCATCATATATCCTTCAAAGTGCAAACAATAATTATGTAAAACCAATTAGTACTCCTCAGAGTGTAATCAGGTTGTAAAGGAGGTTGTATTGTGAGCAAAGGAAAGAAATACAATTTTGGAACAACAAGCATTCCGGCGATTTTGAACTGATACGAGATTGGCTTTCTTGGACTATTAGTAAAATTCTGGCGTTTCTCTGATTTTTTTTTTATAAACAAATATGTATACTTCATATAACCACAAACAGGAAAGAAGTTTCCCCAGGTTCACCCTTAAACATTTTGAATTTTCTGTTTTACACTGGGGATTAGAGTGAGTAATAGGGATAATTTTCGTTTTTTTTTTCTTAGTTATCAAGGTAAAAAATGACTACACCATACCGTGCGACTTTTAATGCTCTTTCCAAATATACTAATAGCCAAAATCGAAACTTCAATTTTTTACTCTTAAAGAGTCTTTATTGTTATTATTATTATTTATTTATTAATTATTTTTCACAGGTAAGAATAGGCTAAGAGTCTACAAATCAATTCCAAATCCTATGCTTTGTTGATATTGTACAATCATATATTTCATATGCAAGGATTTATAACAATCAAATCCAATAAATTTAACAATTTATACATCTTTTAGTACGTTATCAGAGCATGATGGCAGCAGTTACAGGATGGTAAGGGTAGGATGGTCCCTTAAAGACAACGGTAAGAGATTTGATTTATTCTCAGGTGCTTGCAAGTCGACTGCTAATAAATTGTTAGTACATCTCAATCTCAATCTCTTGTCAGTACATTCAAGTAATTTCAACTGTAATCTTCTTTCTGTTTTGGCTTAAAGAAACAGAAAGAAGGAACATTGCCCCCCCCCAGCCCGTGAAAAACGGAACGCCCGGGGCGGCAAAACAAACTTAAATTGTAATATTTTTGGCAAAGATTGTAATATTTACAGTATTGATGGCAGCAGGGGGTGGCAAAGTCAACATTCACCCTCCCCCCCCCCCTGAGAAAAATTTAGCTCTGGATCTGGACACATTTTATGTCAAAAGGACACATTCCGATGTACGGGACACATGCAGAGGCAACGCTATAGTGTTGCCTATAGTAAAGGTCATACGCCTCCAATGTTTTATTTTTTATTTCCAAGAGGCACTTCATATGAAAGTGGTCACCGTAAAAACTTCAGAGGGCAACTAGCCCCCAATCACGCCCTTCTTTCGCCTAATACATTAGATAAAAATTTAAGATTTCCATTTTGTAAAAAAAAATAGCTCAAAGATCATATAACAAAAACTCCGAGATTGAAACAACCCCCGGGGCCCTAGGGCAGGCGTTGTAAGTTATGCCCCGGGGGCATATATGATTCTTATAGAAGGGATTCTCGTATAAACTTCAGAGGCGGCTCATTTGATTGGGAATTGAAAGTTCTAGTTCACTTTTTCAGAGTCAAAAGACATCAGAGGGCAACTAGCACTCGACGCCCTTTTTTCTCCCAATAATCCAATAAAAAAATTTACAGCCATTTCGTGAAAAATAGTTCAAAGATCGTAAAACAAAAACTCCGAGTCGACACAATCCCCAGAGCCCAAGGACAGGCTCCGTAAGCTATGCCCTGGGCATGTGGTTCTTTTAGAAGGGATGCTCGCATAAATAAATTTTTGAGATAGTCATTTTCTTCAAAATATTTTAAAGAATAAATAACAAAAACTCAGGGGTCAACACAGCTCCCCAGACCCCAGGGGAAGTGTTGTAAGTTATACCCCAGGGGTAGATAAGGTTTTTTTTTGTAATGGGTAGTCGCTTCGAAAGTGATCGACGGGCATATACCCCCCCCCCCACTTATTTTCCCCGAATGGATCCGACCAAATTTATAGATTGAAATTTTATTCAAAATAGTTTAAAGAACAAATAAAAAAAATTTCAGGGGGTCAACACAGCTCCCGAGAGCCCGGGAGAAGTGGTTAAGTTATGCCAAGGGGGTAGATAAGGCTTTTCGTAGGGGGTGGTTGTATAAAAATCAGAGGAGGCTCATTTGATTGGAAATTGAAATTTCTATTTATCATTTTAAGAGTCATCAAAAGTGATCGGTGGGCATATACCCCTTCACTCTTTTCCCCAAGTGCGTCCGATCAAAATTTTGGGATAGCCATCTTCTTTGAAATATTCCAACGATCAGATGACAAAAATTGAAGGGTCCACATACCCCCCCCCCCCAAAAAAAAAAGAAACGGGGAAAGGGTTTTAATTATGCCCCGAAGGTATATAATGTTTTTACGGAAAAGGTGGTTGTATAAATTTCGGAGGGAACTCAAATAATTAGAAATCGAAAGTTCCAGTTCCTTTTTTGAGAGTCAAAAGTGATCTGATAGCAACTAACCTCCCCCCACAAACCCCAAAGCCATAAGGCTCCAATTTTTTTGTCTCTAGAGGCACTTCATATGCAAGGAGTGGAGTTATAAACTTTTGAGGGGGCTCATTAAATTGGAAATAATAATTTATATTGCCATTTTTAAGATTCAAACGCCATTGGAGGGCATCAACCCCCCCACACCCTCTTTTCCCCTAAGACATCCAATTAAAATTTTGAGACGACCGTTATGTCCGAAATAGTCAAGAGGTGAAGTAATTAAAATAATTATTTCTCAGGGGTCCACAAAACTTCCCGCTGTCCCCAGAACGAAGGCTGTAAGTTATGCAAGCTGTCCACTGTTCATATATAAGGTTTTTATCGAAGGGGTAATCGTATGGACTTCGGAAAAGCCTCATTCGATTTAGATTGAAAGTTATAGCTCCATTTTTAAAAGTCAAGAGTAATCAGACGGTAGGCAGCCCCCCCCCCCCCTCCACGCCATTTTTTCTAAATGCTTTCGATCAAAATTTTGAGTTAGCCATTTTATTCAAAACAATTCAAATGTCAAACAGCTATAATCTCGGGTTTGAGCCTCTCCCCAGCACTGTGTTAGTTATAATAGCAGCCAATCTTTAAAATATAAAACTTCTATGGAAGGTGCGATCTTATAAACTGTGGAGGAAGTTCAAACGATTCGGAAATTAAAATTTATTGTGCCCTTTTGAAGAATAAAAAATTATCAAAAAGTAACAAAACAATCTCCTTTTGTGCCTTTTTTCCCCAAATGCATCTTATAGAAATTTTGACAGTCATTTTCTTCAAAATAGTCATAAATTCAAATTGATATAACCTAGGGGTTGAGAAATCCTCCATAGACCCCAGGGGAAGGATTGTAGCTTATGTAAGTTGTCCATTATTAGAATACAAGTTTTTTGTGGAAGGGATGGTTTTATTAACTTTGCAGGGGGTTCATCCGATCGGAAATCGTTCTTTTTTAAGTTCTTTTTTTTAGCTCTTTTTTTAAGCGTCAAAAGTGATCAATGGGCAATTAACCCACGTCCCCCTTTCCCAAAGGGCATCCGGTCAAAATTTTTAGATAGCAATTCTGTTCAAAATAGTTCAAAGGCCAAATAAACATGTTTTCGGGTTTGAACCCCCTCCCCCTAGCCCTGGACAAATGGCTCTGAGTTATGCAACCTGTTTATTGTTACTTTAATAATTTTTCTATCTTGATACCTTGTTTACTTAGATGCAGCATTTTCTAAAAACTTGACACTTTTTGCAATAAAAAACAAACAAAAATTCATTTGAAAAACTTTCCGAAAAAGAAGTTTTTCAAAGAAAATTAAAGGCCATATTAAACTTAAGATCAGCAGATATAAAATACCTGTTAAAATTCAAACTAGAAACGACAAGAAATTGCTATTAAAGAATACACGAGACCTAAAACGAAGAAAAATTAAATACATAATGATAGCAAAAAAACACACAATAGGTACTAATATAAATGAATAAATAAATCTTCTAACAAGTGAAACAAGTACCAATACAAATGAATAAATTACAAGAAATGAATATTAAATAATAAATGAAACCCAAAACGAACAGGAATTAAATAAACAATCATAGCAAACAGACATACAATAAGTACTAATATAAATGAATAAATAAATCTTGAAACAAGTGAAACTTAAACTGAATATGCAAATCAAGCTTGAAACGAACAAAATTCACTAAAAACAAGAGTTCGCATTTTGCCTCCTTCTCTCACTGTAAAAGACTGAAACCTACTGCGTCATTGGCGCTTTACTGAAAACTATATGTGTCTTGAACAGTCTTGGAACGTAAAAATAAAATCGAACTGAATCTTTGATATATAATAATATAAATTGTTAAAAGATAATCAGTTTAAGATTTCATGTCGCTGTAATTTTATTTTCATTTTTAATGCTGTACTAACTGGAAAAGAAAATATTTGTAATATAATTCGTTTTTAGTGAAGCGCTAATGACGGAGTAGGCTTTAGACCTTTACAGATAAGAAAGGGGGCAGTATTAAAAAGGGGACAGATAAGAAAGGGGGGAGTCGAATATTTGTAGTGAAATTACATTTGTCTTGGCGCAGTAGGTTTTAGACTTTTACAATGACAGAAGGATGGAAAACCCAAATTCTTGGTTATAGTGATTTGTGTTCGTTTCAAGCTTGCCTTGCATATTCAATTTAAGTTTCAATCGCTTCAAAATTTATTTATTATAAGATTTATTTATTGTAAGATTTTTTTTTAAGATTATCTATTATAATAGTACCTTTTGCATATTTGTTTGCTATGATTTTTTATTTAATTTCTGTTCATTTTGGATTTCCTTTATTTTCTTTTAGTAATTTCTTGTCAATTCTAGTTTCTATTTTGACATATATCTGCTAATCTTAACATTAATAATACCTTTACTTTTCTATGAAAAACTTCTTTTTTGGAAAGCTTTTTTTTAATTAATGGCATAATATAAAAGGACAAAATGACATCAATGACAAAATGATACAATGACATAAAAGGACAAAAAAGCGACACATTCTAGACATGCGTTTTCATTCGATGGAATTGTTCGAAAATGACGAAAAATTTAATTTTAAAAAATGAAAATAAACACAATAAATAAAGTTATTTCAATTACAATTTAATTCAAATACAGTTAATTAGTTACAAGTTAATTAGTATCAGTTAATCCTCTAAATATAATTATCACTGCTGCCACAGAATCATTTTCGTAATCTGAGCCATATTTCTACCCTGTCCCTTCACCCTGTCAGTGAAATCGGACTGTCTGTCATACTGCCCAGAATACTCTCCCTCAGTAAGCTAACGAGAATTTCTCGTTTGGTACCTTCAAAAAATTGTGAAGTTTTCTGACTTCGAGTGATCTTTTTCTATTTTTTTCTTTTTTATTTTACTTTCCCTTTTTGTTTTATATTTAGTTATTCTTCTTTATTTACCATACGCCCTGAGATGAATGTTTCTGAGCCACGTAAAAACTGTTTGTTGGTGATATGTTTTTTTTTTTTGCCCACCACCTCATTCGGATTTAGTTTACGGCGGGTAATGGGTCGTGGACGACCGCTCAGACAGTTCTTTTTTTGGGGTGGGTTTTTTATGTTATTGGGTTTTTATATTATTTGGGTTTTTATTATTTGGGGTATTGGGGTATTATATTGGGGTATTTATTATTTGGGGTATTGGGGTATTTTTATTTTATATTATTTGGGGTATTATTATTTGGGTTATTGGGTTTATTGGTTTTTTTTTTAGTGGGTTTCTTATATCCCCTCTATCTCTCTCTCCATGCATTCCCAGCCATAGAGCTCTACAGGAGGGACCACGACAGTAAATTATTTCCTTCATGTGTTCAATTTTGATGTTGTTGTTGAATAAGTGACCCCAGGCTTAAGTTTTCTAAGAATCTAAATTTATACCATTAAAAATACACGATAAGAATCAAAACCCCGACAAGAATAAACATTCACCTGATTTTCAATCTGCCAAGTACCCGTTTAAACCCCATGTTTAATTTACCACATTATACTTACGTTTCAGCAAGATTCATTCCCTCACTTCTCAGGTGTTCAACTTCATTATCAGACAAAGTTGGATTGGCGACTAGTAGAAGGACAATAGGTACACCCTGTAGGGTCACACTTTCTCCGCCATCTATACTAGAGAGGAAATTCTTTTCTAGGACTTCTCGAACACTATTAAGCGAATCAATAGACGAGTAAATGCAAAAGCATCCTGAAAAAAGTACAAGTATTAACACAATATCGCAGGATACCCATCTTGTAAATTGAATTAGACCGGGAGATGGTGGCGTTAATTAGGGGGAGGGGGGGGCTGCTCTCTGAATATAAGATTTTTGCACTACCCTCAAATTTTAAAAATACTTCTTTTTTTGTATTTTGTTTTGAAAAACGCTTTTTTTTAAGTATTCTCATTGAACAAACTAAAAAAAAAATTATGTTCTCTCCTCGACATTCAAAAGTACCTTTTTGTCCCTCCCTCTGAGATTTTCCTGAATTGAAGCCGCCACCGGAAGAGAGGGGGGAGGCTTGAAAGGTTACCTTTATGTAGTTGGTAACAGAAGTTCCTTCTATAACTGTAATAACTTCCGGGATTGCAACCTCAAAATATGGTTATAGTCCAAAATGGAGCTAAAAATAACCCAACCGCATATCTTCCATTACGATACACGATCATATATGAGAGAGAAAGACTTTTCTTCGAGACTGGATGACAATGACAGGCGATTACTCTTAGGCAGCACAAGGTGGATAATCTACGTTTGTATTTTTTTGATCTGATGTTTATATACTTTTTTTAAAATTTTAATTGATAGATAATTTGCCGGTTTTTATTTGTTTTTTTTTTTTTTTTTTTTTTGTTCTGATTTTTAATACATCGAAGGCAATCTACAGAGAAAAAAAATGAAATAGATAGAAAATGGAAATAATGGAAAATGGAAAATGAAAAATGGAAACTAAACATTACAGGGTGTCCATCTTTGTGTTTTTGTCAGGTTCATTCTCAAACAGGGATAACTTCAAAAATTATATTCTACAATAGTTACTTCACCGTAAGTGGCGGCTCGGGCATACTTCTATATTGCTAATCCTTTTGTTCTCTCAAATTTTTTTTAATATTTTGGTTACTATGGGCCGTGGCTCGTTCCTTACTAGGTTGCAGCTATCTCTGTAACCATGATAAATTTGAGAGAATTAATTACTGAAGGTTCAGTGCTCTTTTATATTACGTCATTGGTAAAATACTTAACTTATTATCAATGCTTCTGACAAATAAATCCTTAAAAAGGGTATTTTTGGTTGCAAAATTCGCCAATTTTTGTACTTTTTGCCATTTTTTTGCCATCTATCTATATAGATCTATATATTTTTTGCCACTTATCTATGCAATCAAAACTACAGTAGGCATATATTTTTTATTTTTCAATAAATGAAAAATTTATTTTCAATAAGTATTAATTGCAAATTTTTCTTAAGTGTGCTTCAGACTGGACTAAAAATTATTCAGCTTTCGATTCAAAAAATAAAATACTGTCACACTTGAATAATAATCTTTATTTTATTTTTTTTTTAAACATACTTTCGACTTCATGTACTGAAACCTAGAGTCAACATAAGAAATCAAGAGTTGAGTATAGAAGAGTGATGGAGACTGGATTTGTTATTATTATTGTTTTTTATATTTATATTTATCGATTGTTATTTTTAATTCAGTTTTTTATTTATCCTTTTTTTCGTATATATAGGATATGGTTTATTTGTTTTTGGTTTATTTATAATAGTTTGAATTAAATAATTGAGGTTTAAGTAAATAGTCGAGTTAGTAGGTAAGAAGTTACGCGGATTTTCGCGCGACCGCAAATCCTCATAGGTTTTCTCCAGCGCGAAACTGTTGTTTCAATTATTTATTTGTTGGTGAATTTGCAATAATACTTATATGAACTCAACAAATTGTTAAAATTTAGAAACAAAAAAATTGACTTGGCCAGATTGGCTTCTGAAAGACTCAAATACTCCCTGCAGCAAATAGTAAACTATTACCATTACTAACGAAGCCAGAGAACCTTAAAGCAGTTTGACCATGTTTAGCATCACCATCTAAAATTTCAAACTGAAAAGTATGAACTTGGCCATTGAGTTCGTACTCATCATCATCACAGAGTCCCTGAAATAAGAGTAACAAATTGAATCTTGCCAAGATTTAAATAAACAATTAAACTAATAACAACAAAAATAAATAATTAAATTAAATAATTGTCGCACAGGTTTTTTAGGATAAACTGAATATCTTTGTCTTTAAGAATCAGTTGGATTCCCAAAGAAAAATATACCTTCAAATGATAACTACGTCATCTTAGGCTTGTTTTTCATAAACATTTCCTTTGTCGCCCTGCTGGAAGCAGAGACTGGAAGCAGAACCAAATCTGGCGCCCGCTGGAAGCAGAGCCTGGGAGCAGAACCAAATCTGGCGTCCGCTGGAAGCAGAACCTCCTTAAGTGCAATGGAGATTTTTTCTTTTTCATTCAAATTGAACTTCCGATTTTTTCTTATTTTTGAATAGATATACGGTTGTGTGATTTTCGACTTAACCAATTAAAACGATAAGATTTCATTTTTAATGTCCATAGTACTTTATTCGAGAACACAAAAAATATACAACTTTTTGGGTTGCTCACAAAATAATAAACTTCTGGATCTTTCACAAGATTCTTTTCAGAAATAGTAACATGAGTTAAGCTATTAGTGTCATAGGTCATGGTTAGTATCATAGGTCAGTATCATCGGATAGGTCAGTATCATATCAAGATGATATAATTGAAACTAGCATAATTATACACAACAAAATATATAGCTTTTTGAGCCATTCCCAAAATAAAAAAACTTGTGGATCTTTCACCAGATTCTTTTCAAAAATAGTACCATGAGCTAAGCTATTAGTGTCATAGATCATGGTTAGTATCATAGGTCAGTATCATCGGCGTCGCAATAGTGCTAGAGCAATGCGGGCACAATATATTATTTATTTTTATTATGTATTATTTATTTTTGATGTTTTTTGGGCGTTTCATGTATAAGGTGTAGTTGCAAGAACTTCGAAACCGGTTCAGTCGATTTGAAATTAAAAGCCCTTTTGATGGATAGGAAGACAGCCAGTCCCCCCTCCCACACCAATCAGTATTCCAATGCATCCAATAAAAATTTTGAAATAACCATTTTGTTCGGCTTTGTTGAAAGGTTCAAAAATTATGTCTTTTTGGATGACACCTCCCCCCCCCTACAGCCCTCAGGAAAATAGTTTTAGGTTATTCCCCCGGGGCATATAAGTTTATAGAAAGGATGGTCAAATAAACTTTGGAGGGGACTTGTTAGATTGGAAATCAGAAACCTTAGTTCCCCTTTTCAAGAGTTAAAGTGATCTGAGGCCAGCTAACCCCCTTGCCCAAATTTTTCTTGCCCAAAAGTAAAACAAATTTCCAATGAAGGTGGCAAAGCCTCCCGCGTCTTCTAATTGCAAACGAAATATTGACTTTATAATCGTTCACTTGGTTGGCCTCATTTCCCCATATATTCGACGTAACACCTTAAATGTTGAGTTTTTTATTGTTGAGTTAAATGTTGAGTATGTTGTTGAGTTAAATGTTGAGTATGTTGTTGAGTTAAGTGTTGAGTTTGTTCCCTTGGTTGGGCTCATTTCTCCATATATGCGACATAACACCTCAAATAGGTATTCTTTTCTTAGACCACAATGTCGTTCTATGACGAACATATAAACTTTCAAATATGGAAAAAACCCTTTATTCGCTGTATGTGATCAAAATATCTTGACTTTTGTACCTGTTTTTTCCCTATCTAAATAAATGGATTTATCCCCATTTGATAGGTATATTTGTTCGTCATAGAACGGCAGTGTGGTCGGAGAACAGGAATACCTAACTTAAGGTATTATGTCGAAAATACGTATTCGGGAAAAGGGGGGTGGGGGGGGGGCTAGTTGCCAACGGATTACTTTTAAGATGTTACGTCGAAAAAAATTCAAGTTATAAACGTTTCACCGTAAACAACTTATAATTTATTATACCAATCGATGGTATTAAAGGACTACTCCATATGAAATAAATCCTTTATTTATGTCAGCTTACTTTAAGGGAAGTACGAACTAAGTAACAGTTTTTGAGAGGGTTGGATTTTATATACAGCTTTTTTATAGTTTTCGATTGACTGGCTGTCTTGGAATTTTCAGATGAGTTGAACTAGCAAAACTAAGCACGAAATTTGTTGATATTTACAAGGAAAAAAGGGCAATTTAGTTTTTGTTTCAAGAATTTGATCAACAAAAATACAAAAAAAGGCATTTTTAAATAAAAAAAAGAAAAAAAAACAACCCTAAACTTATGGCATTAGAGGAAAAAAGAAGCTTACTTTAAATTTTCGTACAACTTCTCGATTGACTGGCTGTCTTGGAATTTTCAGATGAGTTGAATTAGCAAAACTAAGCACGAAATTTGTTGACATTTACAGGGAAAAAAGGAGGCAATTTACTGAAAAGGGCAATTTAGTTTTTGTTTCAAGAATTTCATCAACAAAATACAAAAAAGGGCATTTTTAAATAAAAAAAGGAAAAGAAAAAAAAATACAACCCTAAACTTATGGCATTAGAAGAAAAAGGAAGCTTACTTTTACTTCTCGTGCAACTTCTCGATTGACTAGCTGTATTGGAATTTTCTAACAAGTTGACTTAGCAAAACTAAGCACAAAATTTGTTGACATTTACAAGGAAAAAAGGAGGCAATTTACTGAAAAGGGCAATTTAGTTTTTGTTTCAAGAATTTCATCAACAAAATACAAAAAAGGGCATTTTTAAATAAAAAAAGGAAAAGAAAAAAAAATACAACCCTAAACTTATGGCATTAGAAGAAAAAGGAAGCTTACTTTAACTTCTCGTGCAACTTCTCGATTGACTAGCTGTATTGGAATTTTCTAACAAGTTGACTTAGCAAAACTAAGCACAAAATTTGTTGACATTTACAAGGAAAAAAGGAGGCAATTTACTGAATCGGGCAATTTAGTTTTTGTTTCAAGAATTTCATCAACAAAATACAAAAAAGGGCATTTTTAAATAAAAAAAGGAAAAGAAAAAAAAATACAACCCTAAACTTATGGCATTAGAAGAAAAAGGAAGCTTACTTTTACTTCTCGTGCAACTTCTCGATTGACTAGCTGTATTGGAATTTTCAAACAAGTTGACTTAGCAAAACTAAGCACAAAATTTGTTGACATTTACAAGGAAAAAAGGAGGCAATTTACTGAAAAGGGCAATTTAGTTTTTGTTTCAACAATTTTCATCAATAAAAATACAAAAAAAAATGGCATTTTTAAATTAAAAAAAAAAACAACCGTAAACTTATTAAATTAGAGAAGAAAAGAAGCTTACTTTAACTTCTCGTACAACTTCCTGAGCAAGCGTGGAATCACCAACAATGGTGACGCTAAGTTGGCCAAAATCCTGACTGTTTAACCAATTCTTCTGCTGTTGTTTCTTCAAAGATGAAGAGCTAAAAATAGAGAAACGTAAGAAATAAAAAACATAGAACGTTTAGAAATAAAAAAACAAGAAACGTAAGAAATAAAGAAACGTAACAAAGCACATAATTGCATAAAACTAACACATAAAATGTCAGACACAGAATATATATATATATCTACTAAATGATTTAAACCCACATGGGCCATGGCTACAAAATATAGCAGAGGTTTCTTACAAACTCGGTCCTTTTGTATGCTCCCCTTTTCGTCCCCTTTTTAAAATCTCTTTTTAAGGGCTAGAAAGACGTAATATTTTCTTCCAACGTTTTACGAGCGTGCACGTGCGATGAAAAGTTGGCTTTTTCACAGAGAAAGCAGTGTATCCTTGGAAAGATATTTTAAATCTCTAAAACATAGACGCTCAACAATGACAATTTGTTTAGCCAAGCCTTCAATTAGCATATTAAGTCAGGTGGTTAGAAACTCCACTAATTTAAAATTGAAAATATTCTAATTTACAGAGAAAACCTCTTCAGCTAAGAAAACCGCTTCAGGTCAGCCTAAACCTCTCAGAAACCCTTCAGAAAACCTCTTCAGGTCAGCCTAAACCTCTCAGAAACCCTTCAGAAAACCGCTTCAGGTCAGCCTAAACCTCTCAGAAACCCTTCAGAAAACCGCTTCAGGTCAGCCTAAACCTCTCAGAAACCCTTCAGAAAACCTCTTCAGGTCAGCCTAAACCTCTCAGAAACCCTTCAGAAAACCTCTTCAGGTCAGCCTAAACCTCTCAGAAACCCTTCAGAAAACCGCTTCAGGTCAGCCTAAACCTCTCAGAAACCCTTCAGAAAACCGCTTCAGGTCAGCCTAAACCTCTCAGAAACCCTTCAGAAAACCTCTTCAGGTCAGCCTAAACCTCTCAGAAACCCTTCAGAAAACCTCTTCAGGTCAGCCTAAACCTCTCAGAAACCCTTAAGAAAACCGCTTCAGGTCAGCCTAAACCTCTCAGAAACCCTTCAGAAAACCGCTTCAGGTCAGCCTAAACCTCTCAGAAACCCTTCAGAAAACCTCTTCAGGTCAGCCTAAACCTCTCAGAAACCCTTCAGAAAACCGCTTCAGGTCAGCCTAAACCTCTCAGAAACCCTTCAGAAAACCGCTTCAGGTCAGCCTAAACCTCTCAGAAACCCTTCAGAAAACCTCTTCAGGTCAGCCTAAAAAACATCACAGTGACTGTTGATCTAATCCTAGTTCGAATGCTGGCATCAAACAATACCGGGTTGAACTTGTGCTCACTTGGATGAGTTTACCGATAAACTCACAAGTGACTGGTCAAAGTTTGTAACTTGCAGCCCCTCCCACGGGGACTGTGGGGAAGTAAGCCGTCCCCAAAGACATAGTTATAAAGTTTTTCGACTACGCTGAATAAAATGGCTATCTCAGAACTTTGATCCGGTGACTTTGGGAAAATAATTAGCGTGGGAGGGGGCCTAGGTGCCCTCCAATTTTTTGGGTCACAGGAGCTTGAAACTTCTACAATAGGGTTCTCTGATACGCTGAATCTGATGATGTAATTTTTAGGGGTTGTTTCCCCTATTTTCTAAAGTAAGGCAAATTTTCTCAGGCTCGCAACTTTTGATGGGTAAGACTAAACTTGACGAAACATATATATTTAAATTAGCATTAAAATGCGATTCTTTTGATGTAGCTATTGGTATTAAAATCCCACTTTTAGAGTTTTGGTTATTATTGAGCCAGGTCGCTCCTTAATACAGTTCGTTACCACGAACTGTTTGATCCTTTGTTCATTTTGTAGTCCTAGGGCATAAAAGTTATAAAAACTTCAATAAACATGCCATATTATAAGCCCTTGTTATCCACCAATCCACCACGAGGAAAAAGTCCTGGATTCCTCCGATACTTCCTTCCCTTTTACCTTTATTAGAAGATTTCGTCAAAATCGAAAGTGAAGGAAGTTTCTCGGAAAGTTATCACGTGAGATATTGCCAAACAAGGAAAATTTACTACTCTGTCTATTTTATTAAATTTTTTGCTGAAACGCACAGATCCAATCTTTCTTTATCAATCTTTTCTATTTAACTCTAAACCTTTAGAGTTGCTTCTTTACATCTAAATTGAAAGGTTCGTACCAATCTATGCTTTTGTTTCATTCAGTATATTATAGAGATAGATATTTATTGCAAAAAAAATAAAACGAAATAATACCACATGACAATCACACATATAACAAAACATGGTAAATAATAACAATAATGATAAAACATTACAACTGTAAAACAAAAAGAAACGTAATAAAGCCCATAATACCATAAAACTAACTCACGAAATGTCAGACACGATATATATTGATATCAAATGATTTAAACCCACATGGGCATTGGCTATAAAAAGGAAAAATAAAATATTTCAAGCACAATTCCACCCCCCCTCCCTTTCACAAAAATTTCCCTCTATGGGTCATTCTCAATTTAAAGTATTTTGCAATCTTTTTTGTTGTCCTGATCACCCGTATATTTTTTCCACGGCCTCATCGTATACAACGAATGTTTGCAAAAACATCAAGAAGAACTAATTCAACCATAAATTAGATGTTATATACCATCAATTTTAAGAGCCAAAACTAACCGCAGACAATCTGCGAACCTCTAAAAGCCCCATGTGCCACACACACTTTTATACACCCTTATTTTCGTTAAAAAACGTAATATTTTAATTTCGTTACTAAGACCAACCATGGAAGCAGAAATAAATGAAAAGCAAGCTCAAGCCATAATTGGGAAAATCATGTTTTACTCGAAGTTCCTAGAAGAACCCTTTTGACTTGCCACCGCCTGGTCTACAACTCAGCACGCAACATGTGGTAGACAGTTCCGCCACGCTCCATCAGTTTCCGCCTCGTTTATGACAGTTTCCGCCATGCTTGGCATAGTTTCGCCACGCTCCGCACAGTTCCCATCTCGTTTGTTACAGTTTCCGCCATGCTTGGCACAGTTCCGCCACGCTGAGCATGCACGCGATTTCTAAAAGTGAGCGCCCCCTTGAAATCTACAGCAAACCCAAAGCTATAAGAACATTTTTTGACTCTCATACCTTTACTAAATCTTGAATTGAATTGGTTTTCAATAGTTTTGAAAAATATTTCCTAAAATTGGGAAATAAAATCTTTATATGGCTTAATGTCCTATTGAGACCATTGGAATTCTTTTCAAGACCAAGATTCTAATAAAATAGTCTTCATTGCAGTTTTCAAAGCCTTAAAAAGATAAGGAGCAGGACTAGGAGTATTCTTTTTTTTTTCTTAAAAAAAAAACAAAACAAAAAACCTTTTTACTTTGTTATGCTTGTTCATGCTTGGCAATCGACTGAAGCCTTTGATCAAAGTGATTGACCGTCTAGGGCCTCCTTAATACACTAAAATATTATTCAATCAACAATTTTTTTTCCTTTTTTCAAATTAAAATAGGTAAAATCATCAAGTTAAAACCTTGCCTTTACTGAGCCCTGGGGGTCATGTACAGACCTAAAATTTAGCCATATAACGTCCGAAAATTATATAGCTTTTACATGGCTATATTTCAGATAGGCATATAAAATTTAACGACTGAACACCCAAGAAAATATTCATATACCTCCAGGAGTCACTGCAGTTATTACACATGTTTCATCGTTGAATTATTTGGCTACACCTCCAAGCTTTTCTAAATTGTATCAAGGTTCTTCAAATCAATCTTTTTAACGCGTAAGATACTTTAGACCAAAATAATCAACGTGTTTTAATGCCGAAACTTTTCCGGAGGAATGCATCAAAGCACAAAAAAATCAATTTAAGTGACCTTTTCTACGCGGAGGGGGTTCCCCAAAAAATTATAGTGGGTCCAATTAAAAATCTTCTGGATCCAGGTAAACACTCTCAAAGAATTACCAGCCTACCGAATCTCTCGAGCGAACGTTTTCAAAATCATAAGCCTATACATCTACCGAGTAAAAGAGTCAGCGTAATTCTAGCTCTTCATTACCGATCCTTCCAAATCCTGAGTCCACCACTATCAACTGTGTGGCAGAAAGAGAATGTAAAATACAAAGATAAAAAAATGAGACAAAAAAATACCAAAGGAGAAAAAAATTCTAAGATAAGAATAAGAATAGGCCTTGGATCTAAGAATAGGCAAGTTAATCAGTTATTAGTTGTCTTTCCTTGGTCCAAAATGGCTACAAAAGTATTCGAGCAATTTGAACTTATTGTAAACTAGCTTACTCGTCGCGCATTACTGCGATCCCAAAAGAAAGCAAATTAAAAGGAAAATCTACCCCCCCCCCCCAAAAGAACTCCACCCAATCTATGCATTAACAACGATTGTATTTTTAATTAAAAGTATTTGAAAGATTCCCTACCCCCATAAATCCCTCTGGAAAGATTTCTCCACATGTAAAAGAAAAATCTTTTTTTTTAAATAGGATATATAAAACATTTGGAAAATTAGGTCAGGATTATTAACTTACCTGTTGGGCGCGGTTTGGAAATTAATATCAAGAAAATGTGAATAATTTGAACCTGTGTTCAAGGGGTATCTAATTTTAGTCAGCACGAACAGCTTTGAGGGCTTTACAGGGGTAGGGTTTAGGCCCCAAGGGGGCCTAAAATCTCAAATTGGTGTACTCAACGATCTCTTCAAGATTTTTGGCGATACACACAGGACACACACGCATAGACATAAATTATAGACATATATATATATATATATATATATATATATATATATATATATTACATAGAATATACCCTAGACAAGATCAGGACCACCTTCAGATTAACGAGTCCTCTTATTCTCTCATCAGTATTAATAAATTAGTTCTTTTGAATAATCACGTTACGCTTTACAGCAAACACTGACAAGAATCTTTGAATTATTTTCGGGAGAAATGCAACTTATGTAAAACTCAACACTCTTATAAGTCTCATAGAGACTTATAAGAACTATAATGAGACTTCGAAGAACGAACAAGAATTTATAAGTGACTCGTAATGATTATGGGGGAACTGAAATAATTAATTCGTGTTACAGTACTTAAACGGGATATATGAGTATTTTCAATGTGATACGAATTTGAAAGAATATTTGCTGATGTATTTTAACATAATTTTTGCTCTTCTGTGTACATAACTTATTTTTAACTTTTTGAGCATGATGTTTTTTTTAAGTTTTTTTGTACATGACCTTAAGTAAATATTAGCTGATCTTGTTAATTGTCATTAGGCAAATATGGATCTTATTAATAAATTTTATTTTTATTGTTAAATTTTATTATAATAATAATATTATTAAATATTATAAAATTTAATATTGTAAACTATTAAATTTTATTGTTATATATTTATTTTTATTTTATTTTTTATTATATATTTTACATTCTTATTATTTTTAATTTTAATATCATGTATTATATTATTATTTTTATTACAGATTTTTTATTATCATTAATATATTAGAGGGAACTGTTCCCAAGGGTTTTTTTTGTACATGACCTTAAATAAACACTAGCTATCTTGTTGTTAATAGTTATTAAAGAAATATGAAAGGGTTCAGTTAAATAAAAGGGTTTCAATTGCTGGGTATTTTTTACAGACACAAGCAGCAAGTTTGTCGTCCAACCTTACTGCAGCGGAGCTCGATCCATGGGCTCCATAGAACCAAGCAGAGCCTTTGTTGTATTATGAGCACCATATATTTGGAATTTATTCTTGGATACGACAGCTTGTATCAATACAAGGATTTGGGCTTTGAATTTTAAAGGGAGTGGGGACTAGCAATTATAATACGAATACTGGTTCTAATTACTTAGAAGTGATAACCATAAGAATGTGAAATAAAATTAGGGATACAACCTATGATAGAGGAACTATACTACAGAATATGCAAAAAATGGCAAATATGAATAAAAGAAAACAACATTACATTTGGTGCCTGAAGATAATCCCAGCCATAACCGAAAAAGACTAACAGATAAAGGATATCGTGTTATATAATCTTTATTGAGAATCTAGTATGATTACTGCATTAAATAAAATTATATGAAGAGGCAAAAAAAAATAAATAAATAAATTTAAAAAAAATCCTGAACTAAGCTTGGCACTACTTCCAAATACCCCCAAAAATTATACACAAATGCAATAAGTTGTGGTCTGTGCAACATCTAATAACAGATGGCATTCTGCACATCTATCAGGGTCAAATGAACGCTCTTTCAGTTTAAATAGGCGATATGCAATTAATTCCACGACCCAATGAACCAAAAGGTAAGTTGGTCTGTGCAACATATAATAATTGGCGACATTCTGCACATCAAATAGGGTCCAATGGAAGCTCTTTCAGTTAAACTGGACGACAATGTATTAAATACAGAGCCTAAAGAACTCAAAAATAAGTTGATCTATGCAACATCTAATAACTGACAGCCTTCCGCACATCAAATAGGGTCCAATGAAAGCTCTTCCAGTTTAAATGGACGACAAATTACTAATTACAGAACTCAAAGAACCCAAAAATAAGTTGATCTATGCAAAATATTAATAACTGACGGCATTCTGCACATCAAACAGGATCCAATGGAAGCTCTTTCAGTTAAACCGGACGATAATTTATTATTTGCAGAACCCATAGAACCCAAAAATAAGTCTGTCCATGCAACATCAAGTAACTGACGGTATTCTGCACATGCAACAGGGTCCAACAGACGTTCTTACAGTTTAACTGGACGACAAGTAATTAATTCCAACATTTCCCCCAAGATACTAAAATCTCAATTCTGAGCTAGGGATGTTGGGAAAAATATGTATATTAACCATTTACGTAGCCTAAATGTACGAGTATATACGTATAAATCGAAATGTATATATATATATATATATATATATATATATATATATATATATATATATATATATATATATATATATATATATATATATATTATATTTATATTTATGTATATATATATGTATATATATATGTATATATATATGTATATATATATATATATATATATATATATATATATATATATATATATATATATATATGTATATATATATATATATATATATATATATATATATATATATATATATATATATATATATATATATATATATATATATATACATATGTGTATATATATATATATATATACATATATATATACATACATATATATATATATATATATATATATATATATATATATACATATATATATACATACATATATATATATATATATATATATATATATATATATATATATATATATATATATATATATACATATATATATATATATATATATATATATATATATATATATATATATATATATATATATATATATATATATATATATATATATATACATATGTGTATATATATATATATACATATATATATACATACATATATATATATATATATATATATGTGTATATATATATATATATATATATATATATATATATATATGTATATATATATATATATATATATATATATATATATATATATATATATATATATATATATATATATATATATAATCAGGTTTCGTAGGGGTTATTAGGTTCCCTTTCTGCCATCATAAAAAGCATATGAGAGACATAAGCCAATGAAATGAAAGAACATTCGTCATCACAGAATAATATGTAAGTGATCTCTCTTATTCCTTTGACACAGTGTAAATATATAAACAGTAGCTAAAATCTGGTTCAGAAATGGGACACATCACAGCGCGTGGAGTGGGAAGTTACCAATACATCAGAGCAATGGCCTGCCATAATCCCATTGTAATGCGCTAATAATTTGCCATTACGCGTGCGCAAAAGGTGGAGTCATGAAGAGAGGTGTGCGACTGATGTGTCTCAAAAAACTTTAATAGAGAGCATAGAAATTTTAGCTACTGTTCATATACTTATACTGTGCCTCTTTGCAAAAATGTAGATACAGCAATTAAGAAACTTACTCTGATGAGAATTTTGATCTAAGTCTATTCTCAATGATGGTTTCACAACAATGTTGAAAAGTCTCCCATAATCCCATTGTAATACGCTAACAATTTGTCATTACGCGTACGCGAAAGGTGGAGTCATGAAGAGAGGTGTGCGACTGATGTGTCCCAAAAAACTTTCATGGAGAGCATAGAAATTTTCGCTACTGTTCGTATATTTATACTGTGCCTCTTTGCAAAAATGTAGATACAGCAAATAATAAACTTACTCTGATGAGGATTTTGATCTGAGTGTATGCTCAATGATGGTGTCACAACAATGTTGAAAAATCTCCTATAATCCGATTGTAATGCGCTAATAATTCGTCATTACGCATAGACGGAAGGTGGAGTCATGAAGAGAGGTGTGCGACTGATGTGTCCCAAAAAACTTTCATGGAGAGCATAGAAATTTTCGCTACTGTTCGTATATTTATACTGTGCCTCTTTGCAAAAATGTAGATGCAGCAAATAAGAAACTTACTCTGATGAGGATTTTGATCTGAGTGTATTTTCAATGATGGTGTCACAACAATGTGGAAATGCAACACAGTTCTCCCGCCGCGGGTATTGAACGAAACTCAGATGCTGAAGCAGTAATTTCTGTCGTTCCCCATCTAGTCTATCCAAGGCTTTGAACCTAAAACGGGGTATAAAATACAATAAAGAGTTCAAAATAAATATTAGAAAATAAATAATATAAAAACGATCGAGTACCTCATAAAATACAGACTTACGAAAATTAATTCGACGCTTGAATAATAATCTGATGTAAAATAATAAAAACATTAATAATAGCTTTTGAGCAGAAGTAAGGTTTAAATATTACGTGTAGTAGCTGCTTATATAGAAGAACTACCTGGGTAAAACGTTAATAGATATACCGTCAAAAAGAATCAGTAGACATTAGAACAGGCAATAAAAAAAAGTGCATGAACACAGGTATACAACCAGGGTGGACGGTTTCTCCCCTCGCTTGGACACTATAATTTCGCTAAGGAACTCTTAGTAACATAGCGTACCACCATAACAAAATTTGTTTTTTAGGTATTTTATCTCTTATAAGTTATGATTAGGACAAACATGATTCAGCATCTTTAGATCAAATATTGCACAACGCAATTTGAGTTCTACAGACCTGATTAAAGGCACGTTATGCATTTGCATTGAGAAAAATGGGTTAAACAGAAATCGATTTATTAGGTATGTACTTACTACTTTATTATGTACTTACTATTATTCCGACCCCACCCAAGAAGTGAAGTTAGGTTAATCCTAATAAAATGTATCAAAATATGATAAAAATATAATAATTTAGAGACAAAACTATGGAAACTACAGAAGAGAATTATGAAAAGTAGGCCGCCCAGAACGCATTGTGTCAAAAACCTAACATAATCACCACTACATATTATCGATTTAGTAAAAAATATATTTACATCGCAATTTTTCTCAATGAGACAAAGCTAATTTCTACTATAGACAGACAAACCGGTTTTTCTCAGATCATATAGATCCTTGTGAGTGGGGATAATACGTATGTACCAGATATATTTATAGTCATAAAGGGGGGGGGGAGAAGTGACGCTATTCCTGGGTCATGTGCATAAAAGAATGTTAAATTGAAGAGCAGTAGACAAAATAATTCACAAATGGAGATAATAAAATCGTTTAATTTGTACTTATCAAATTTATTTATTTTAAACTAACCTTAAGGTTAGAAATTTACAATCTTGTCTCGTTTTTTCGTAAGTATTTTCAGCTGCAATAGTTTACATTTTGTACCCAGGCCATAAGTGCATTTCTAGCATTGCAAGACAGGGACATTCGTTCAATTCAAACTTTGGGGTATTACACAATACCACTGAAATACTAACTATAAAACATACCAATAACAATTTTGCCATACCACTAATACCATATACCAATTACATACCACAATATAGGCACAACTCTTTACTGCTGCTACTACTAGCAACTCCATGCCTTACCAAGCCGCCTGAGGTCAACACAGTTATGCGCGCTCCTCCTTCATCCCAATCTATCTAAAGTCTCCCTCTTTACACCCTTAAACCTTTCGTTATGACATCCCCCTATTATGTGACGACCCGCTTTTCGTTTGGCCCTAGGCAGTTGGCTGACATAGACAATCTTTGGCAATCTGTCATCCTTCTTCCGCCGAACATGCCCTAGCCATTTCTCTTATTATAGCGCTAGAAAGTCGGATTGAACCACATTTTTCGTTCACCTTATTATTTTAGACACGCTCAGTCAGTCAGGTACCCAAAATAATCTGCAGGCAATTTCTCTGGAGGCAAAATCAACCTTTGTTTTTCGGAGTGCCCACGTTTCAGGACCCAACTTGACCATGAACTTGGTCAAGTTGACCACACTTGGTCATGAAGTAACTTCAAATACTCTCATCTTGGGTCACACTTATCTTGCTATTCTTCCAAACTTTTTTCAACTATGAAAAAACACACCTGTACCTTTGCTATTCTACTTTAAACATCTTCACTGCATCAACTGTCTTACTAATAATACACCCAGGTAAGTGAAGCTATCCACTTGATCAGTCTTCTCATAACCCAAAGTAGCCTCTTCACTTTCACTTATTCTTAGTCTTAGCAATTTAGTCTTTTTAACATTAAATTTTGAAACTTATTCTTGCGCCCTGAACTCATAAAATCTCCAAAAATTCATTCATTTTGATAATATTTTCATCTAGAATGCTTAAATCTACAGCATAATCTAAGTCTAGGAGAGTTTTACTTCCCCAGTTGATTCCCTGTTCTCATTGTGTCATTCGTGTCATCATTACTCATACTAAGACGGAACAATATGCAAAATAAGGGATATTTTCGGCCGTTTCAGAGGTTGAAAATGCAACAACAAAAGGCTTAAAAATGCGATTTACAATAATTAGGGGGGGAGGAAGCATCCCCCCATAAAAAATTCCCCCACACGCAAAGTTGAACAGCCAAAGAGAAAGAACGAAATAAGGACTAAAAAATGTCTTGCTTATTTGGAAAAAGGAGCTCTTTATATTTCAGATTTTGCTTTGTTCTAACTTAAAGACTGACTCCATGTTTTTTGTTTTATCTGTTGTTGTATTTTTCCACACTGTTAGCTTTTTTAATTCTTCCAATTTGGTTTTTTATTTCTTTTTACTTTCCAAGTTGTTTGTGATAGATCTAAAGCCGAACTGGCCTGTTTTCTTCGTTCCCCGGGGACTGTGGGGGATTAATTCATACTCAAAGACTAGTTATTAAATTTTTTTACTATGCTGAATAAAATAGCTATCTCAAAAATTTTGATCGGGTGACTTTGGGAAATTTCGTGGGAGGGGACCTAAATTGCCCTCCAGTTTTTTTTGGTCACTTAAAAAGGACATTAGAACTTTTAATTTCCATTCAAATGAGCCCTCTCGCGATATTATGGAATTAATCTGTCAATACGATCACCCCTGGGGGAAAAAATACACACGCACCCGTTATCTTTCTTCTGACAAAAATACAAAATTCCACATTTTTGCAGATAGGAGCTTGAAACCTCTTCAGTTGAGTTCTTTAATACAGTTAATCTGAAAGTGTGATTTTCATTAAGATTATATGACTTTTAGGGGGGCGTAATATATATATATATATATATATATATATATATATATATATATATATATATATATATATATATATATATATATATATATATATATATATATATATATATATATATATCATTGACTTATATAGTACGACAAATAGAAACTAAGGAACAGACATGTGCATAAGACATGATACAAATTGTAATATATAATGTTATAAAATATACAATGTAATAAAATAATTTGCACACGCTTCTCTCAAGTGTGTTAAATATTAATAGAAGCAAGTGCTATTTTCTGTGCTAAAATTGTATTTGGGCTAATCTATTTTATTTGCTATATTTATGTATTTATGTATCCTGTATTTATATATTTATATATATGTATGCTAAAAATTGCATTTGGGCTAATCAATCAATCAATCAATCAGTTTATTAATACTAAAAGAAAAACTATTACAAAAGTAAAACGGTTACTAGCCCAAAGAAGCTTTGCTTGTAATGGACCACAGAGAACAAGAATAAAACACTTTTATAAAATATATACAAAAAAAGCAAAAAACAAAAAAAAACACTGAAACAAGACAAGGACATTGAACAGATAGAAGATTTAGAAGGAGATTTAACATATAGCTGAAAATGATTTTAAAAGAAGAGAAGTGACATACAAATTAGGATAGAATTAAAAAGAGAGACAAAAATTATTGAACTGGAAAGACCCGACAAAATAAAGAACTGTATTGTGCATATAATTGTAATGGACTATTAGAAGCCAAGAGGTGTGGATTTAAGAATGAAAAGAAGAAAAGTCTAATGTTTTATTTTGCCAAAAATGAGCTAGTGAAACGGAAAATTAGTGGAATTTCGGGAGCGACTATAAATTATTGCAGATTTTCATGGAATCAGTGGGTTGAAAACGACGGATTTTATACGTAGTTTATTAACCGTTCTTCGTCCTGTCTAAGGAATTAGGGATCGAATCGGAACTTTCAGGAAAATTTCCTTTTTGGACGGCGGGGGGAGGGGCAAGGGGGCTTAAAAGTTTGAGAAAGTAAGTTAGATTTTGGATGCTCACAAGAAAGACTGTGTTTTTTCCTCTTTTTTTCTTTTTTTTGTCTAAAGACAAGGGTTTATACCTCAGTACAGAGACTGCATGCAGACAGTAGCTGTCATCGAAAAGTGAAAAATTTCACAAGTAGTTTTTAAAGTATAGTCCGTCCTGTCTTAAGGCTTGGGGAACGTGTTGAAACTTTCAGGAAAAAGTTCCGCTTTCGCACGAGGGGAAATAAATTAGAAACGTTGACCTGGAGACCAGAAGATTGGTAGTCAATGGCAAAAAATGACGTAGATCTACTTGGAGGCTTCCATTTCTTCGGTTGGCTCTGGGGCAGAGATTGACTCTACAATGTCGAAGTTGTTGCACATGATCAAGCCTCAGGGAAGACTTCAGATTGATGAAATTATGGATGCCCAGCGAGGCAGAGCAAAGTCTAGCTACCCATAGAAACTAAAAGTAAATAAAGAGCAATGGGGCTTAGAAGTTTAGGGATAGCGAGTTGGCTTTGGGATACTCGCAAGAAGCTTAAACAACAGTTTAAGTTTCTTTTTTATTAGTATCGTCTGACCTCTTTGGCTGTAAGGTTGTAAGCATGACTAGCACATACAAAAGACAATAATTACCGGGACTCAACATTGCCTCATCAGATAAGAAACAAGCCACACCCTTGTATTTATACTCAGCAAAAATGGTGCCGAATGGAGACCAGGAGCCCGGTCTCCTGGCCGTCATATCTCGAAAAAGGAGATCAGGAATCAATAAATCATGGTACTTACCAAGCTCAAGGTTTGCGCAAATGGTGGATAACTCCATCGTATCTAAGGCACACATATGAGAGGAGGGGCCATGATTCTACTTTATATACACCTCAAAAAGATTTATATTTCAAATTAATATTATATTAAAAATTTTATATACATTTTCATGAAATTTTCTATGCACATTTTGATAAAATTTTTCTATTCATGCAGATTTTTTATGCAAAATGCCATGATTTCTTGACAACAATATGATTATTTTTGTTAAGTTTGAATCTACATGATTTCGACTAAATTTTAACTGGCTTACCTAGAGTCCTCTTGTAATCGTTCTCGGATTTCCCTTATGTCTTCCGCAGTTACGGTAATGGATGAAAACTGATAGAAAACGTCAGCATATTCAAACAGCAATTCCTAAAAAAGAAGCACTATTAATACATTATACGCCTAGGGCTACCCGTTATTATTTCAGAGGTGGCTCATTACCCCCACTACCCGTTCGAAGGCAGAATGAAAAAAAAAACCTTACTCATGAGCGAAACTTAGTCCTGCCTAGCACTTTTCTGAATATATTTTCCATGACAGCTTTTATGCGGTAATCCAAAGGGGTGCTAAGTAACATCGTTTTTAAGGGGTGCTAAGTAACATCGTTTTTAAGGGGTGCTAAGTAAAATCGTTTTTAAAGTTTTTGACTGTTCCTTTAAAACCTAAAATCAGAACTTTTAGGTTTCGGAGAGTATCACAGAATAGTTTTTTTTTCATTTCTTGAATAGGAGAAATAGATGAAAATAAAGAAATTTATTAACAGGTTTTCAGAATTCCTTCTCATTCCCATCTTTGCCACTGCGCTTTCTATTGGAAGCAGATACTGGCTTTTGTGATTCTAGTGCGTCCGTACTCCTTTTTGAGAAATGCAAAACTTGTAAACTTACCTGCTTTTACCCAAGTTGGTGCTAGGTCGTATATCAGGGAGTAAAGTAGATAAAAAAAAATTCTGACTGTCCGCGAATTATGACCGCTTCATTGGAGTCATCGTGTCGAGATAAGGGGAGGTCAAAATAAAATAAATCGAAATAAGGTCAAATAAGGTCAAACAAATCAATATAAGGTCAAATCAAAATCAAATAAATCAAAATCAAATAAATCAAAATCAAATACAGATATTAGGTTTTAGCAGAGGACATCGGTTTTAGCTGATATTCTTAAAATGAGCACGTTTTATTGATTGGTAAGTCGTTTCCCTTACCTCATTTAATTGTCAAGGCACATTAAAATTTCTTTCTTTTTATTCCTTTTCTCAGTCGTAAAATTTGAGTTTTGACAACCAAATAATTTCTTCCATACTTTCCACAATAAAATAGAAACAAAAGACCCAACGATACATGCAAACTGTATCAAGATTTGAAAGACACCTATTTTTGGTATTTTCATGCAAGAACAATTTCTTTTTTAGTTGTTTCATTGCAAAAATTTAAAAAACTACAAAACTGCCCTATTTCCCTTCTTTGAAAGCACAACCCCCCCCCTCCTGAATTTTGTGAGCTGACGCCCTTGCAGGTTATAGTCTGGGGCTCAAGTAATATGCATCCAATAAGATAATATTTTGCTTTCTTCTTCTTCTTTCATTTTGCAAATAAAATTTCTTCTTCAATCTTTATCTTTACCATCTTCATCTTTATTGTCTTTCTTTATTTTTTTTTCTTGTTCATTTTTAGCTGGCAAAAATATTATAATATTTTTCAGATAATTTTCCCATCTTAGCTTTATGTTCGAACGCAACAGAAGAGCGTTCCAGACGAGTCTCGTTTCTGAGTTAGAGGACACATAGGTAGTGGTTCATCTGAGAGAAGATTAAAGGCTACTCACAAACGCTCTGTGTCCCTCTAGAGTAAATAGAAGAAGTCAGGTCTATGGTAAGGGTATTTGCTGTCCAAGTGATTTTATTTTCTTTGACAAATTTGAGCTGACTATTTTACCAATTTTCCATAGTCTTTGCAATACCGACACTTCAGATTTTTAATATTACGCCCTCTAGGAAAGAGAAAGAGGTTATTAATCGAATTTAATTTGGAATGGTGGACAATTAGGGAAATACCAATGAATTCCTCATTAAAAAAGCTGTAATTGGATTAAGTGGTTACATTTTTAAATGGTTTTTAACCTATGCACGTATTCTATGCTCAGTGGTTCGGTTATGTTACGTCAAGTATAAACTTCTTTGCTAAAACAGGTCTTTTCACACTAGACAGACGCATAAATCCATAGAATTATCACATTCATTGTTTAAGTTCATCATAAGTAAGCTATTCAAAAATTAAACCGTAAAATGGAGACTCGGAGTCCGATCAAGCACGAAAGGCTCTCTAGGTAAATTTATCGACCTGTTTGCAAAATTTACTAATTACTCATGCAAAGAATCTATTTTGTTCCTGCTATCTCGAACTTTTCCATGACACAACATTAATTTACGGAACGTCAAATTTTAAGCAGCACTCGAGTCTACTTAACACTGCCTATAATGCAAACAAAATTTACTCCGCAAATAACGCAGTCTGCAGTTATTCTTGTGTGAAAGATTTTGTCAGAGTGTGAACTAGGCATACAGTACTGTAAAACGCGATAACTTTGAACGTTAGGGGTAGCTTTGAACAAAATCAGTATCGAAAAATGAGCGCTCTCTTTCGGATAACAGTGTTATTACTAAATCGAACTTGTTACTAGATTATTGATAGATGGCATCTTAATCAGTTGGCCATTCTTGCAACAAGGTTAAGACGAAATCTTAGATTTTTTTATTCGCAAGAGCATTTCAGATGTCCAAAAATGCTAAAAATTAGTAACCCTTTTTCGCTTAAATAAACTAGGTCTTTCTTAGACTTTCTTAGGTACTACTTTCTTAGAATAGCCGTAGTCATACCCACATAGAGGGTACCCCCCCCTCCTTGACATTAATCTAGAGTGTCGAGCAGGGAAATTTTATTCTAAAAATATACTCGTTTCATTTTGACCCCCCCCCTTCTCCTTGGGGAAAATATTCAGGTCATGATAAACTTTCTTAGAATAACCCTAGATACCTGTATAGAGGGTACCCCCCTCCTTGACATTATTCTAGAGTGCCCAGCAGGAGAAATTTTACTCTAAAAATATATTCTTTTTGTTTTGACGCCCCCCCCCTCTCCTTGTAGGAAATGTCCAGGTCATACTAAACTTTCTTAGAATAACCCTAGTCATACCTGTATAGAGGGTACCCCCCCTCCTTGAAATTATTCTAGAGTGCCCAACAGGAAAAATTTTGCTCTAAAAATACATTCTTTTTGTTTTGACCCCCCCCCCTCCTCGTAGAAAATATCCAGGGTCATACTAAACTTTCTTAGAATAACTCTAGTCATACCTGTATAGAGGGAACCCCCCCCCTCCTTGAAATTATTCTAGAGTGCCCAGCAGGAAAAATTTTGCTCTAAAAATACATTCTTTTTGTTTTGACCCCCCCCCCCCCTCTCTCTCCTCGTAGAAAATATTCAGGTCATACTAAACTTTCTTAGAATAACTCTAGTCATAACTGTATAGAGGGACCCCCCCCCCCCTCCTTGAAATTATTCTGGAGTGCCCAGAAGGAAAAATTTTGCTCTAAAAATACATTCTTTTTGTTTTGACCCCCCCCCCTCTCCTTGTAGAAAATATCCAGGTCATACTAAACTTTCTTAGAATAATCCTAGGCATACCTGTATAGAGGGTACCCCCTCCCCTCCTTGAAATTATTCTAGAGTGCCCAACAGGAAAAATTTTGCTCTAAAAATACATTCTTTTTGTTTTGACCCCCCCCCCCCCTCTCCTCGTAGAAAATATCCAGGTCATACTAAACTTTCTTAGAATAACTGTAGTCATACCTGTATAGAGGGAACCCCCCCTCCTTGAAATTATTCTAGAGTGCCCAGCAGGAAAAATTTCGCTCTAAAAATACATTCTTTTTGTTTTGACACCCCCCCCCTCTCTCTCTCTCCTCGTAGAAAATATCCAGGTCATACTAAACTTTCTTAGAATAACTCTAGTCATACCTGTATAGAGGGACCCCCCCCTCCTTGAAATTATTCTGGAGTGCCCAGAAAGAAAAATTTTGCTCTAAAAATACATTCTTTTTGTTTTGACCCCCCCCCCTCTCCTTGTAGAAAATATCCAGGTCATACTAAACTTTCTTAGAATAATCCTAGGCATACCTGTATAGAGGGTACCCCCTCCCCTCCTTGAAATTATTCTAGAGTGCCCAACAGGAAAAATTTTGCTCTAAAAATACATTCTTTTTGTTTTGACCCCCCCCCCCCCCTCTCCTCGTAGAAAATATCCAGGTCATACTAAACTTTCTTGGAATAACTGTAGTCATACCTGTATAGAGGGAACCCCCCCCCTCCTTGAAATTATTCTAGAGTGCCCAGCAGGAAAAATTTTGCTCTAAAAATACATTCTTTTTGTTTTGATCCCTCCCCCCTCTCCTTGTGGAAAATATCCAGGTCATACTAAACTTTCTTAGAATAGCCCTAGTCATACCTGTATAGAGGGACACCCCCCCCTTAATGATGTTATTCTAGAGTGTCCAGCAGGAAAAATTCTACTCTAAAAATAGACTCTTTTGTTTTGTTCCCCCCCCCCTCTCCTTGGGGAAAATATTCAGGTTATACTAAACAACATCTAATACGCAAGAACAACTTATTGATTCTTCTTACATTGGCATACTTATTAAGTCGTTAAATTTTCAGCATCGTTTCCCCAAGTGAATACAAAACGGAGAAACCTTTCCCCTTTTTGGTTCTATTGATGTTCACTCGGATAAATGCAATAATATTCATCATATACCTCAGCAAACAAGGGATATAGCCAATTTCGGGGATTTCGTTGACATCAGTAGCGAGGGGGAGCCCACCTTCAGAAATCACGTACACGGGGTGATACGTGCAGAGCGTGGTGGAAGTATGTCAAGCGTGGAATAAGTATGCCAAACGTGATAGAAATTACGCCGATCGTGGCAGAACTGTGCAGCGTATGTGGAGTTCTAAGATTACACCAGCTGATGGAAAGCCCCCAACGAACGATCAGTAGTTCTACAATAATATTTTGAGAATAACGGAGTTCAAGCCCATAGAGCATCAGAAACTGTTTAGAGAGAAATTCATAACGCGAGGAAATTTTCAAAGTTACCCTAAAAATGAAAATTGATACCGCCCCTTCACATAATCAGCACCACTCTTAATACGTTTTCAAACTCAAGCGGCAAGAACTGAGTCTTTAAAACGAGGAATTTTGAACAGATTTATTTGAAATAAGTACTAATATCCCCCCCCCTACCCAATCTGTATTAAGACCCTAACGGCAAGACAGGAATCCTCTAATTCCCATACCAATCGTCCTTCCTTTATATATTAAAACCAGCCGGAGTATGGTGAGAATCCTAAAAATCAGAATTTTTTATTCCCCTAAAAAAGGACTAATACTCTCTCCCCCCACATACACAGACATAGTTCCTCCAACTGTAAACAACCCGGAGAAACATTTCCCCCTGTTGGTTCTATTGATCCTCACTCAGATAAGTATGATAATATTTATCATACACCTCAGCAAACAAGGGATTTATCCCGTGTTTTTGGATTTTTACTAATATCAGTAATTTTTATTACTTTTTAACGAAATTTTTTATGAAGAAAGTACACAAAGTGTATGAAGAATTCTTAACATGGAAATCTTAATGTTTAACCAATTCCCTGAGAATAGATGTTAATATCCCAACTGCCGGTAAGTAATAAGACCCTAGAATTTAACATGAGGGCTTTTTAAAGTTCATACAAATAAGGAGCAATTCCCCCTACACCGTGCACTATTAGTTAACATTAACAGTGAGGGGAATATTAAGTGGGGAAACGAATTCCCTAAAAAAAATTAATATCCCCCTTCCCAATAGAACACACAGCCCTCCCCCACCCAATAATTACTAATATACCAGTGAAAAAACAGAAATATTTAACATGACAACCTTTAACATGAGGATTTCTTGACATATTCCTAAAAATAAGCATAATAAAAATAAGCAAATAAGCAAAAATAAGCAAAAATATCCCCTCGCAATAAGCATTAAACCGATCTGTTTTTGTTAAACTTTGACAGTTTATTTTCATTAACGACTGCGCTATATCGTTGCTTGCGGCAAGATTCAATTTTGAGATATCCGACAATTTTTCGTAGATGTCATAGACTTGGATCTATGCCAACGATGTGCTCTTGATTTGAATTTGACTTGGGCCTATTGTGCTATGCCAACGATGTGCTCTTAATTTGAATTTCACTTGGCCCTAATGTGCTAGGCCAACGATGTGCTCTTGATTTGAATTTCACCTGGGCCTAAAGTGCTATGCCAACAATGTGCTCTTGATTTGAATTTCACCTGGGCCTATTGTGCTACGCCAACAATATGATCTTGATTTGAATTCCACTTGCGCCTTTTGTGCTAGGCCAACGATGTGCTCTTGATTTGAATTTCACCTGGGCCTATTGTGCTAAGCCAAGGATGTGCTCTTGATTTGAATTTCATTGGGCCTATTGTGCTATACCAACGATGTGCTCTTGATTTGAATTTCACTCACTGACCTACATGCCAATATTAATTTCCTATTCAATGGTTAAGCAAAAATCAGCCTGGGTGTCGTTCCAGCCAAAATTGAAGATATTGTTTTAAAACCGACTGCGTCTTTGTCATCTTAAACATACACCCCCTCCACAGCCTATGTTTCTTATGGTTGAGAGAGAGGGGGGGCGTTTCTGAATAGATGCTCCAATATCTCGGGATAACCTAGAGAGATGATTTTAGAAGCATAAGGCTGATTAAGTGTTTTCTAGTCTACGGCTGAGTTACGTAAAATTGGTATCCCCTATGTTTAATTTCAACAAACATATCTCAGCTCACTAGTTCTCACCCTTGAGTTTTACCCCTGAGTGTCTATTACGTTTTCGTACTGGATTACAGACAGAGACAAGATTCGTATTCGTTCAGGTCTATTTAAGTACCTAAAGTTTCAAATGGGCCTTCCACTGTATCTACGAGACTCGTTTCCGACCCGGTTCGAAGACCAGTACGAGACTCGTTTCCGACCCGGTTCGAATTCATCCTTGAGGTGAATGATAACAAAAGTGTCTTGTAGTAATATGTTTGTTTTTTATGTATTTCTAAACTCTATTTGGGTTCTGTTTTTATTTAGGTGTTCAACTTTTTTCTTAATTTTGTAAACGGGTTAAAAAATAACTTATTATTACTATAATTGATACTTGATATCAAGCAGATTCGAAAATACTGGTTTTTATACTTTTTTTTTAACCTACAAGCATTTGAAAAATATTCTAATGTTTCCAGTTGCAATTAATAAAGTAAGGGCTTTGATTAGGCCTGATTCGAATCAATATATAATATTTGCGCTTGTAAAACTAAAAATATTGGAATTTTGCTGAATCGACATGAAAAAGCAAGCTATCAACTGCTATTGGACTAAATGTGATGGAATTGCACTACATTGCACTACAGAGGGAAGGATATATATATATATATATATATATATATATATATATATATATATATATATATATATATATATATATATATATATATATATATATTATATATATATATATATATATATATATATATATATATATATATATATATATATACATATATATATATATATATATATATATATAATATATATATATAGGGGGATTAGATTAGTTTTTTGTATAGTGTAAATTTTTATACGACAGAAACAAAGTTTTACGGTTTTTATGTATTTGATCTTCTACGTAAGAGAAGGGGAAACCTACGAAAAAGGGCTTTGAGAAGTCGAAGGTCTGAATAAAATCAGAGGCGCCATTTGGGCCAAATCTTGGGGTGGGCATGGGGCATTTGACAGAACTTGAGACTTTTATTATGAATCTAACCTACTTTCAAAGTTTACAATGATTAATAGCAAATAGCGTAATTACCCCAAGGGTCGTCAGGTAATTACGCTCTTTGGCTAATAGGCGTGCAGTTAGTACAAACCATGTGAACAGAATGGATTATGTTGGACATAATGGATACTTATGGCCGGAAAAAGGCCCTTTGTGGTGGAAGCTTGGGCCCCCTGGAAAATCAGGGGTGGGCATTTGCCCCCCTGAACCCCCCCCCCCCCAAATGGCGCCTCTGAAAAAAGTTCGTTTCTAAAAGGGTGGGGGGTAATCACTCTCATCCAAACACTATGTTGATAACAGACAAACAAATAGTCTATCAACAAATGACACATTCACACTACCTGGAAATTGGATTTAGATCTTTCGATTATCTCTTTTTGATGTTGGTCATAAATTTTCTGGCAGTCACTTTCCAGTAGAGCCTCAAAGCATTCACGGCCCATGAACAGAACTTGCACTTCGGACAGGTGCTTTCCTGGAGTTACGTAACCTGTTTCTTCTAATAGCTGCTTGAATTCCTTTCTATACCTAAAAGTTAAAAAGGGTAAAGTTTAAAAGTGCCGACTAGTCAGGATTAAAAGTTGTACATACAAATATCAACCCAAACTATGGATTCTTATAGAGAAAAAATAAAAAGATAAAAAAAAAATTTCGTGAAAAAGACTATGTCAATAAAAGAGCGAGCAGAAATTAATTTAAAAACTTTTTCCGACAAAACAAGTTTTTCAAAGAAAAGTAAAGAACTCTATTTAGCCAAAAAGAGCAGAAATATAGTCAAATAATCTCTCAAGTGTAAAACTACTACAAACCACTGTCAAAAAATAAATTAAACCCTAAAACGAACAAAAATTACAATAAATAGCCGAGGCACACTCAAAACGAGCAGAAATTAACATGAGTAAGGCTGATAGCCCCCATACGTCTATCAAGACCAGAACTTAATTTGCACTTTACTGAAAACAAAATACATTTTAAGTATTTTCACTTTTTTTTACTTTCATAAAATAAAAAATTTCAAAACTTTAAGGAATAAATATCAGTATATATCGATCAAACTGACAATCCAAGGTGTCTAAACCTTTCAAACGGTGCACCCATGAAAGAGCTCTAAACTTACAACATAAACTTATCAAACCTAGTTCGTATTATAAGGCTATTTGTCGTTTTTCATACGTTAATCAGACTACTTTAGATAGGCGCTGCTAAAAATAAAGAGAAGCAAACACTAAGTAGAATTACAGCCCTTCAACTTTGAAGATAACCATGCTCTAACAACCTGTTCTTACTTGAATATCCCCATCTCTAACGGACATGAGCCCAAATTTTCCGTACCCTCAAATACATCAAAAGCAAAAGTTAGGTACATTAAATACCCCTCATCGCAAAGGTAACCCAGGCACAACAACTGTTTATTGCATCTAATCCCCCACCCTTCTCTTAAGAATCCGAACCAGATTTCTTTTTTCTAATGTGTACCACAACACTGAAGAAAACGATGTGTCACATAAACGATTTTTTGTACAAAAAAACTGATGTCATCAGCTTTGACCATCTCAGGTCAGACTATTGATCAGCGTTGAAAACAAATCTATCTGTCTTGGTTCAAAACTTGATTTTCTTGCTGCGGGTCAACTTTCTAATACCATTACAAAGAAAGGAGCAAAGGGAAAGCACTACTTTCTTTGGTGATGGGACCAAGTAACCGTCACACATCTTTTCAATTTTAGTAGAACTGCAACTTGGAACTGGTGCCATCCGACTTGCCAGAAAGAAAGGAGCTTTCCAGTCAAAAGCAGAAAAATGGCCCGATGAAACAAAAGCTTGGCTGCATAACTTTCTTTAGTCCTCTCCAGCGTATACTAAAAAAACTCCCACTTTAACTTACTCATTGTAGGCTCAATACTAGCAAAAATCATCCATCTTGGCCGAAGGCATAAATTGTACCAAGTCTTCCAAAATGTAATGCCACATTCATGAAACCGGCTAGTGGTGCATGCGGGGGTTATACCCTAACTACTTTCTAGCTTAAATTGGTGAATTAGGATAAGAATTGATATGCATTGATTTAAATATCGATATGTTTTTGTTCGGTTTTCCGAGGGAAATACAAAAAATTGTGAGGTTTTTTTTGCTCTTCTGAAAATTTACAGTTATGGAGATAGATCCTTTTGATACCTGACAGACGATATGCGGAAACTCTGCTCCCATAGCTCCATCCAATGCGTCATAGTTAGAACTCCCCGGGCGAATCACGTTTTTTCTTACTCTCCTGCCTTATCATGCCAAATCAAGTGAGGTGAAACGAAGCATTTTATGTCTTTAGGGCTTTTAGCTTCCTGCGCTCCTTATAAGGACAACTATATAAGCTAGGCAAAATTTCTCGGAATTAATAAAAAAAAACTTCCTTGAAAAAGTTCCGTAAACTCATGACATATAATCCTTTTAGGGAAACATTTTTAGGGAGGCCTAAGTTGTGGGTGATGAAGACGGCTTATTAGACATGTTAAAGAGGAGTTCAGATAAGTCACGGCCATAACAAATTAATAGTATATCAGATCAGAGTGGTTAAGTCATTTGTAGAAGGGGGTGTTAGTGCCTGAGGATATGAGGGTCCAAGTAAATGAATTAGTTGAAAGGATTCTGCAAAACCAGGAAATACAGGCATTGAAGACCCAGCGTTCACTTTCGGCTTCTCTGGATCTTTGTTGTCGGTCGAGGAAGATTTGGGGTGATATAATTTTTATGGCGGGTTTAAATGAAAAAAAAATTAATTAAAATGAGGGCTGATATTTTGCTGCTGTCCCAAAGAGGATAGTTTATTGGGAGGAAAAGGTCAAAGGATGGTCTGTATTTTAAGCCTTATGCGTGGAGGTTTGAATGAAAGTGTTTGGTGGGGAGGGATATGATTTTGAATGGTTAGTGAGAGTGTGTTCGGATGAATGTTTTCTGAGTGTAAGAAACTTGGCATGGGTCCTCCATCTTGCGATGAACCATGAAGCTTTGTTTCTGTAGGATTATGTTAGGATTATGTCATTTCTGTGCAACTGGTGTTTGCTTCATATATTGTGCAACGGTCTATGGGCTTTAACCGCAAATAAATTTGTTCATTCATTAATTGTAACTATCAAACAAATCTTCAGAGAAACGAAATAAATTCTTGAAACTAAATATACGCCTATCGATAACGACCAGAGAAAGTGAAAGCTTTCTCACTTCAGTTCCAAAATAGATTCTTTAGTCCCTAGACAAGAACAATTTCCTTTAGGAAATTCGACCAAATTCTTCGAACGCAAAACATACAAAGACATAGCAGTGTTCATTAGAAAGGAAAAAGAAAAATGCAATAAACTTTCGTAGATTAATTCGAGGCTAATTAAAACCTAGCAAATTAACAGATCATTAAACAACTAATTAAGATTTAATGAATCGATAAATAAAATAATTGTGACTGTGCACAAGGTAACGTAATGGGAGCAGCGTTGCCAACGCTTTGAAATTTGTACCGCAAGAGATGTGTTGAACATTTTCGGTAACAGAATTTTTTTTTTTTCGAAACAAAAACTTGAACAGATATCCGAGTCAGAAAGGAGCAACTGAAAGAAAATTGAACCTAAAAATTTACATTTTGACAAAAAATTTCACAATCTACCATGATGTCTAAATTGTACCCTGAACGATACAATTGTTCCGCGTCGGCAACGCTGGATAGGAGCAATCAACGGCGTGAAGATTTGCAGATAGAGGCACAAGATGTCAACCTTAGAGATGACATCGGAGGATTCTTCCAAAACAATTTTTCCGCTGTGGTAACACTCGATGGGGGCTATTAACAGTCTCACGTTTTGCACATAGACGCACAAGGTGCCAACCTTAGACATGATATCAGAGGATTCTTTTGATACACTTGTTCCACGTTGGTAACGCTGGACGGGAGCTATTAACAGCGTCATGTTTTGTACATAGATGCACATGATGCCAACCTTAGAGATGATAGCGGAGGATTCTTCCAATACAATAGTTCCACGTTGGCAACACTGAATGAGAGCTATTAACAGCGTCATGTTTTGCAGATCGATGCAAACGATGCCAGCCTTAGAGATGATATCGGAGGATTCTTCCGATATGATTGTTCCGCGCTGACAACGCTGGATGAGAGCTATTAACAGTGCCATGTTTTTACATAGATGAACACGATGCCAACTTTAGAGATGATAGCGGAGGATTCTTCCAATACAATAGTTCCACGTTGGCAACGCTGGATGTGAGCTATTAACAGCGCCATGTTTTGCACATAGATGCAAACGATGCCAACCTTAGAGATGATAGCGGTGGATTCTTCCTAGGGATGCCGGGAGAGGGGGATAAATATTCAATATTAATCTAATGATTTCTAATTATTCCAGTAAGAAGGGATCACTTTATATCAATCTAAAAGAAATCCCCTTTCTGTTTGTGAGTACGATTTTGCACCACAAATTCAATGCTGGAAAACAAGCGGTATTGAAGCTCAATCCTCTTTTGCTACGAGTAAATTTTTAAAATTCAAAAAAAGTGGGGACATTTTTCAAATAATTTCTGATAGTTACTTTTGTACAGTGTTGCCCAAGAAATAACCAAGTTTGCTCCAAAAAATATCGCATTTCCTTTATAAAAAACTGAAATTTTAGAATCCTAAACAAATATCAATATTTTAATAAAATACTGATATCGTCTTCAAACCTGCTCATAAAAAGATAATTGGAAGGCTGCCCATCTAACTGAAAAAATCCTAAAGTCAAGGTCGTATCCAGAGGGAAAGGGGACCTCACCCTACCCCCCCACCTAAATGTTTGTACGACTCGTAAAACATAACAAAATGAATATAAACGATTGTATTTTTTGAAGTTTTTTGTAACCCCCCCCCCAAAAAAAAAAAAAAACCTTTGTAAGCCCCACCCCCCTCCGAAAAAAATACCGGATATGACCCTGCCTAAAATTCACCTCTTCTAGGACAACTTTAGAATGTAAAAAACATAAATAGCCTCTGAGACCACACTGGCTATCATGATAAAACATAAAATTGTGAAGAAAGTAAGAAAACGAGGACAATAAATAGCCAGTTAAAAAAAAATTGAAAAATTATGCATATATTTCGGTGAAGACCTCCGCTTGAACGTCCTCAGTGCTAGAATAAAAGTGATAAGAATACAAAAAAAAAAACTTAAAACAAAACATAAAACTAAAATAGGATGACCCTTTCTGAGTAACGTTGACCCTTTCACCGTTACTCAGAAAGGGTCATCCTATTTTAGTTTCGTGTTTTGTCTTAAGGTTTTGCATTGTTTCTTTCTTGTATTTCTTGGTTTTATATTTTTATCAGTTTTATTCTGCACTGAGGACGGGCAAGCGGAGGTCTTATCTTGACCGAAATATTTGCATATTTTTTCACTGGCTGTTTATTGTCCTCGTTTACTTCCTTTCTTCGCGATTTTATGTTCTACGTAAAAAAACAATTCAACACAAAAATATTACTTCAAGGGGGATATTTCATCAAGCAACAAAATCACACGTCGGAGGATTGATATGGGACAGCGAATAGGGTGATGGTCCTTTTTAAAATCCAAAGACAACAATTGAATGTAATAGCATTATCAGCAAAAAAAGACAGACCAAATTATTATTTTTTCTATAGAGATTAATTTTTAAACAACAATTTTCAGAAAAGAGTTTTCCATGAAAAGTAAATAACTGTATTAAAATCCAAAACAATCAGGATCAAAGTCACATAATGATTTGAACGTAACAACAGCAAAATTACTGTCAATACAAAAATGAAACCCCAAAACTAAAAGAAACTATAATGAACAATAGAAACAAAAAGATAACAGATGCCGCTATAGATGAATAAATGAATCCTAAAACGAAAATTAATCAAGACAGAAATTACCACAAACAAGAACAAGGTCACCTAAACCATCTAAAAGCCAAAATGTCATTTGGGCTTTACTGAAAACAATTTGTCTTTCGAGGTGTGTATTTTTTATTTATCATGGCATCAACAGCAACACAACAAAATATAATACCACAAGGCTAATCCTGGCTGACAAAATAAGCGTGATACAACCTTCCTGCGCTCCCTCTCTAGCCCCCTAGACGGTTCAATATCCCTTACAATTTATTAAAAATGTATTCTGAACAGTGTGGTTTTATTAGTCAAAAAATCAACGACAAAAAAGAAAATCACCATACAACAAGATTATTGGAAAGAATTAATGAAAGTAGAATGACTATTTAATATACCATGATATTAATAATAAAAATCTCAACAGCTTTTGACACATAGGCCTTTACACATAGGCCCTCTAGGCCCGGGCCTAGGGGATAAAAAAAAAAACACTGCGCGATTTTGAAGTGCCAGATGCCTTTTGCTGCTGCGCTGCCAATTCACAGAAAAGTGATTTTGAAACAATACAGGAATTCCATAGCTACTTATAAACTGTCAGATGTCTCCCAAGAATGGTACTTGAGAGTTCAGTATCACCTCTCTCTTGCATTAATTTAACATAACAAACACATAACAATCATAACAACCCTTAAGACTACATAACAACTCACAACAGCTCATAAAAAACAGTTGCCTTCTTTTCAGAGCTTCCACTGTCCCCGAATTTTCGGGGATTTACTCGTAAATGTCTGTGTCTCCCCGAAAAAAAATTACTTGGGCCTAGGGGTGCCAAAACACTTAGGCCTAAGAGCACTAAAACGCCTGGGCCTAGGGGCGCCAAAGATTTAAACTTGACCATGTTTTGAATGTTATACTAATCAAAGAGAAACGCCGGAAATATATTTGGTTTCAGTAAAGATTAAATGACGTTTTAGCCTTCAGAGGTATAGACGACCCCTTCACTCCTACTACTGTTTGCGGCATTTTCTAGTAGTCTTGGGTTTCATTTGAGCGTTTGTTTGTTTTAAGCTTGTGATTATTCACTTTAATTTCCATTCGTTCTAGGTTTTATTTATTCATTGATAGTAATTTCTCTGTTTTAAGTTTGAATTACTGTTTTAAGTTTAATTTTTAATTATTAACTTAATGAAATTAATTAATTAATTAAATGAACAAATAAATAATAAATAAATAAATTATAATTATAATAATAATGATAATAATAAATACAAAAATAAATTATAATAAAGAAACACATAATGATTATTAAATAAATAAATTAATTATTATACGACTTTATTCCTGGTCGTCTCGGGTTTCAATATGGTAATCCCTTTTCTTTGAAAACTAATTTTCGGGAAAACATTTTTTTGAAAACATATAGTTCTGTTATGGGTTAAAACTAGGAATTTATTTGTAATTTTTTTTTAGTTTTTCTGCTTAAGAGTTGAAATTTGGGATTATGATTTAAGGTTTGAATTGTAATGGGTGTAAAATACTAGAATGTCCATTCACCGAGCCAGAATCAGGACAATTGACAATTTTTAGATGAAAATGCAGATTTTGGGTAAAGTTTGAATATTTAGTAAAATTTCAATGATCAGTAGTGCAGTGTAATTTGTTTTTAATAATTGTTTTACGATAGATTTTCGGTGGATGCAAACTACTTTAAGAAAGCGAAAGCCTAAGGAAGATTAAATCTTTTGCTGTATTGTTTTTTTTTTCTTTTTATTAAATAGACCCTGTACTGACTTTTTTATTAAAATTTATCTGCAAAGAACAGGTAGTTTACATAATTGAGGGTCATTGCTCATGGGACTGTGGGGGCATGGGCTAGATGGGAATTATAAATAATTCCAGGTTCGGTTCATTATTAGTCTTGTTCAGTTTTTTTAGTTTTATTTATTTATTGATTTTATTTTCTGGCAAGAGATTTGAATTTGAACCTGATGATGACACGCACAGGTCCTATCGAAATTATCATTTAAAAAGATCTATCACCTGACATCCCCAGGTTAGGTAAGCTTATTACCATCTATCATTATTATAAACAAGAATCAGGTTGGCCTCAGAGAACATATTAGTATTTCCTCATTGCTTCATGCATCATTTTATTTAAGTCATTTTCTAAATTAAATCCATTACTACTTCCAGCTTTTCAAAGAAGAAAAAAGCGCAAAGCTAATAAATATTCTTTCTTTATGAGGATGACGCTTTTTAGCAGCATTTGTTTGGCAATCCCCAAGTCTTTCTAATCGAATCAATTGTCTTGAGGGAGATATGGCTGATTAATTGCAGGAATTTCCGGAACGCGTTTCAAAACCAGCATGCGTAACAACACAAGACGAAATTCCAATGGATAGCTTCTCAATAGATTCTGAATGACAAGAACAGATAAAGGCAGTATGTCAATCTCTATAGAAAAGAATAGGGACTTTTTTTAGGTTCATATATTCCAATCTAGAAACGTTAAATGTTGAATTCTAATCTTTCTTTAGTATTACATCTAGGTCATATTCAGATGCTCACTTCCCTCCCTAAGTGAGTTTTATTATTGCTAAGAGTTTACCTTCCTAAAATAAATAGTATTTACAAACCAGGTTTCAAATTAATAGGATTGACAATAGATTTCTCCCCCTCTTTAAGTAAGTCCCCATTATGAAAATAAAAATCCTCGATATTATTATCCAACAATATCCCTAGGGTAGTATTTGTTTTCACTTCTAAAACAAATAGGAGCCATATAACACGGAGACATACGCAAAATTCTGGGCCCCTCTTGTTAAAATTGTAAGACATAATTTATTGATGCTTCTTTTAGCGTTGTGCCCCCATGTGTGTGGTTGTCTCAGCTCTTCTCCAATAATTTTACTCTCTAAGACCTTATCCAAATTTTTCTATACTTATCACATAATTAGCTTAATTTGCAGTTTGAAAAATGTAATACCCATACCCCAGCCCCACCCTCGCCCCAAATAAAAAGGCCTCTAAAAATAATTCATCCGTATTGCCTCAACCCAAGCTTTTTGAAGAGCTTGAAACAAGGTTTTACAGATATGTTTAAATCAGAGAGGTGGATTTTGGGAGGAATTTCTAATTTGATTAGGCGTAATTTAATTACGCCAATTGTATTCATTTGGATGTAATAATTAGGTTGTACTAATACGGAGAAAAGGGAGATTTTTTTCTCTATAGTTTCGTGGTAACAAGTGTCGCTTTAGTTTTATTGGTTTATGTGAGAGAGATTTCAGAAAGAAAGCCAAATAATCAACATTTTTTTAAAACATAATTCGTTCTCTTGTTTTCCTGTGTGAAATTTTAAGCCAGTAAGAAGACTCCATAGATAAATCCCATCTGATTTGTTATCCTGCATGAAATTTTTAGCCAGTAACAAAGTCACAAAACTTTTAATACTTGCCCCTTTGTGGATTTACCAACAAACGGGTGCAATGGTGTGCATTCACTTGAATTAGCAACAAATATTAAAATAGTACTAAGTTGTGGTAATATTTTGACTCAAGCCTCATATTGTCTAATGCTTAAGGGGATAAGGAGTGCTTAAGCTGGCCTGGCCGAGTGGATTGGTGCGCTGGATTCAGGATCATTTGTCTGAGAGGACGCGGGTTCGAATCCCAGTGTACCCAATTGTTCGGTTTGGGACGGGGTCAGTGACATGACTCTCTAAGCTTAGCCAGAGTCGACCCAGCTCTAAATGGGTACCTGGAGAAATCTGGGGAAGGTAAACAGGAAGGGTGTACGAAAGCACAGGATGGTTGGCCCCCAACCCCCCATTGCACTTCCTGGCTGAAGGGCCAAGAAACGGAGATCAGCACCGCCGGTAGGGACTGTAAGTCTAATGCCGTATCCTTTACCTTTAAGGAGATTCGTTACCTTAAGGGACTACCCAATCTCCATTTCAGTTTGGAAATCTCCATTTCTTCAACTTTTTAAGTTTGTGTAGCTAAACTATTTGGAACTGATTGGCCGGTCCTGCCATAACTGGTATAGCTTTGATAAGAGATTTGATAAATAACAGGAAACTAAAAGCAAACACCTACTTTCCCGGAAATCTTAGAAAATAAAAGGAAACTCTATGATAATAAGGCTTTATATAATAAACCATAATGACAAAAACTTTAATAACATACAAAAAGTTTCTGTTAATCAGATTTTCATGTTTCCATCCATTTTTGGTGTATGCTTTTGAGTTGATTACCTTAAAGAATCACCCTATCTCGTCTACAGTATTTTTTATTTATTTTACGTGGCCAAACTATTTAGAATTGAGTGGGCGGTCTTACCATAACTTGCACAAAAGCTGAACATGCGGTTAGAACACAGGGGACAATGAGAATCCATATATAGAAGCCTGCCGCGTGCCATGCTGGGACCATGCAGACGGCACCAGCTGATAATACGTGTGTCTATAACCCACAACTGTATCTAGGGAGGGCTATGGGGTTTGATGTTTGAACCCCCCCCCCTCTCAAATTTTTTTCTGACTCGTAAAAACGTAACAAATTTCCACGTGTTTTTTAAAGTTTTCTCTTTTTAAAGTCTTTTTAAAGACTTTTTTTAAAAGTCTTGGAGTTATCTGATAGATCTCTAGTTATGAAACATTTCTACGATTTTATCGAAAGAAAAGTTAATTAACCTTAGAAAGTCCAATAATCAGGTATTTTCCACATTTTTTCCAAAAAAAGAGAAAACATTCATCAAACTACACATACGCATACAGGTCAATGTGTCTTTTTAAGGGGATTCAAGAGCTTAAGAGTCACCCTATCTCGTCCATTATAAAAGTTTTTAGTTAGTGTGCCCAAACTTAAAACCCTCATTTTCAAGATGCACTAACGGTTGTTCACAAGCGGCTGCATGACTATCTTAATAGATTTGGAACAAGTGACGAGACACAATTCAGTTTTTTTTAAAGATTCTTCAAATTCCGATACCATGCATCACCTTATATATGGGGTAAATAGGGTACTAAACTTAGCTCTTTTTCCTTAGCTCTTTTGCACAGCTTGAATAATAGATCGGAATAAACAAAAAAAAACTAGTAATTAGTTAAACTAATTAACCT
>NC_088883.1:28463534-28508463 GCF_032884065.1 Artemia franciscana | reverse complement strand
TACAGAAATCAGCAGGTAGTTGTATACGTCCTGAAATTGAGTCTATCGTATCATAAATGTCTTTTTGTTCCGACGTTAACTTGTAAATGTTATTTTGTACATACGACAATAGATCACTCGTACTGTAACTTTGTTCACGATCCAATTCTACACATGTCGAAACAGCAGCGATACGGTTAGGTGAAGGCATTCCCAAATCCTGAAGAGGTTTGTTTGCCATACGTACGCACAAATCTTCTATAATAACTAAAGTGTCGTTATAAATTTCTGATGTAAAATCAAAAGTCATTTCTGACGTCTCTAACTGTTTTCGATGGAGTATATCTTCGGACATTTTTGACTTATATTTTTCCCATAACTCTGTAGGAGCTGATGGAGAGCAAGTGTACGAATTTGACTTGGGGTTGACGTTTCGCACGCGTCATTGATGCAGTTATCCCACTGTTGGTCATTCTCCAATAAATTCAGAGCTTGGCATGCACTACGGTAAGTGTCATGTATAGTACCGTTTACAGTTCTCAAATACTCAAAGGATGTCGGACCGGGTACATTCACCAAAAGCAGGCGTAGAAAGAAGCATTCATGTTGATTGGGGTGAACGGTGTAGAGTCTTCCTATCGTGGTATCTTTGAAGATGGTAGGTTGGCCGTAAACCCACTGGTTATCTACTTCGATGGTGGTACCGTTGCCATTGTAGGTTTTTCAGTCATTTTACAATTAGAAATTTCTCTTTCAACGGTCTTCTTACAATTAAAAATTTGTCTTTGAACGATATTCTTAAATACCTGTGTCCTGGTCGTCATTTATATTCCCTGTGTCCCGGTCGTCATTTGTGTCCCGGTATCCCAGTCTGTAATTTCTCTTTTTTCTTTTTTCAGTTTTCCTTTTCTTCTTTATTTTTCAGCTTCACTATGAAATACATATCTTCTATAATAGCTAAAGTGTCGTTATAAATTTCTGATGTAAAATCAAAAGTCATTTCTGACGTCTCTAACTGTTTTCGATGGAGTATATCTTCGGACATTTTTGACTTATATTTTTCCCATAACTCTGCAGGAGTTGATGGAGAGCAAGTGTACGAATGTGACTTGGGGTTGACGTTTCGCACGCGTCATTGATGCAGTTATCCCAGTGTTGGTCATTCTCCAATAAATTCAGAGCTTGGCATGCACTACGGTAAGTGTCATGTATAGTACCGTTTACAGTTCTCAAATACTCAAAGGACGTCGGACCGGGTACATTCACCAAAAGCAGGCGTAGAAAGAAGCATTCATGTTGATTGGGGTGAACGGTGTAGAGTCTTTCTATCGTGGTATCTTTGAAGATGGTAGGTTGGCCGTAAACCCACTGGTTATCTACTTCGATGGTGGTACCGTTGCCATTGTAGGTTTTTCAGTCATTTTACAATTAGAAATTTCTCTTTCAACGGTCTTCTTACAATTAAAAATTTGTCTTTGAACGATATTCTTAAATACCTGTGTCCTGGTCGTCATTTATATTCCCTGTGTCCCGGTCGTCATTTGTGTCCCGGTATCCCAGTCTGTAATTTCTCTTTTTTCTTTTTTCAGTTTTCTTTTTCTTCTTTATTTTTCAGCTTCACTATGAAATACATATCGCCGAACCTTTGTTTTTTTAACTAAAATCTGGTAGTCATTGATGACCTTATCCAAGTCAAAATCCCAAACCCAATCATCATCGCTATCATTGTCAGTTTTAATATGTTTTGACTCTCGCTGTCCAGGTGGATCTTCATCTAACTGCGCGGTTTTGCGTTCTTTAGCCTCAAGCCTGTTTCCTTGCTGTTCTTTTGATTCCTCGGCACGCTTTCTTTTCTGACTTTCTCTATCAGCAGCAAGTTTTTTGGCATAGACTCTTTGAGCATCTTCATCAGTCATTGTAAACTTAAACATTAATAGAATTCTACGCGAACATATGTCTTATATAACTTGAATGACGTCACCTTCAAAGCAAAAATGATGGCAACTAATTTCATGACGTCAGCCGAAACATGAAGTCACCTGATCCACGATCCACAGATCCACAGACAACTTATTTTTATATATATACTAGCTGTTGGGGTGGCGCTTCGCGCCACCCCAACACCTAGTTGGTGGGCGCTTCGCGCCCCCCCAAGCCCCCCCGTGCGCGTAAGTCGTTACGCGCCATATTAGTTACGCGCCATTGTAGTTGTGTCCCTGTGTCCCACCTGTGAATATAGATAGATTTATATATGTGTTTCAAACTACGTAAAAATTGCGAATATACAACATTTTTGGCTTTCCCACTACTGGAAGCTTTCCGTTTCCAATTGCCAGCAATTGATCTGAAAATGTTTGACCAGAATCATCGTTTGCAATCGGACACGCATATTTGTAGTTAATTTTAATATTTTTACGTGTGCCCATAAATTAGAATTTTTCAGGCAAGCATTCATTTCGTCTGCAGGAGTTAAACTACGTAAAAATTGCGAATATACAACATTCTTGGCTTTCCCATTGTCTGTGCATATACAAAGCCGTATGCACTAATAATGACGTCATATGCAAACGCTTAGCCATTTATTATTTTTATAATTTTTTAGAATATTCGGAAATACTTTTTCAATCAATTCATTTTTGGACGTCACTAAACTACAGAAATCAGCAGGTAGTTGTATACGTCCTGAAATTGAGTCTATCGTATCATAAATGTCTTTTTGTTCCGACGTTAACTTGTAAATGTTATTTTGTACATACGACAATAGATCACTCGTACTGTAACTTTGTTCACGATCCAATTCTACACATGTCGAAACAGCAGCGATACGGTTAGGTGAAGGCATTCCAAAATCCTGAAGAGGTTTGTTTGCCATACGTACGCACAAATCTTCTATAATAACTAAAAGCCATTTATTATTATTATAATTTTTAGAATATTCGGAAATACTTTTTCAATCAATTCATTTTTGGACGTCACTAAACTACAGAAATCAGCAGGTAGTTGTATACGTCCTGAAATTGAGTCTATCGTATCATAAATGTCTTTTTGTTCCGACGTTAACTTGTAAATGTTATTTTGTACATACGACAATAGATCACTCGTACTGTAACTTTGTTCACGATCCAATTCTACACATGTCGAAACAGCAGCGATACGGTTAGGTGAAGGCATTCCCAAATCTGAAGAGGTTTGTTTGCCATACGTACGCACAAATCTTCTATAATAACTACAGTGTCGTTATAAATTTCTGATGTAAAATCAAAAGTCATTTCTGACGTCTCTAACTGTTTTCGATGGAGTATATCTTCGGACATTTTTGACTTATATTTTTCCCATAACTCTGTAGGAGCTGATGGAGAGCAAGTGTACGAATTTGACTTGGGGTTGACGTTTCGCACGCGTCATTGATGCAGTTATCCCAGTGTTGGTCATTCTCCAATAAATTCAGAGCTTGGCATGCACTACGGTAAGTGTCATGTATAGTACCGTTTACAGTTCTCAAATACTCAAAGGATGTCGGACCGGGTACATTCACCAAAAGCAGGCGTAGAAAGAAGCATTCATGTTGATTGGGGTGAACGGTGTAGAGTCTTCCTATCGTGGTATCTTTGAAGATGGTAGGTTGGCCGTAAACCCACTGGTTATCTACTTCGATGGTGGTACCGTTGCCATTGTAGGTTTTTCAGTCATTTTACAATTAGAAATTTCTCTTTCAACGGTCTTCTTACAATTAAAAATTTGTCTTTGAACGATATTCTTAAATACCTGTGTCCTGGTCGTCATTTATATTCCCTGTGTCCCGGTCGTCATTTGTGTCCCGGTATCCCAGTCTGTAATTTCTCTTTTTTCTTTTTTCAGTTTTCTTTTTCTTCTTTATTTTTCAGCTTCACTATGAAATACATATCTTCTATAATAACTAAAGTGTCGTTATAAATTTCTGATGTAAAATCAAAAGTCATTTCTGACGTCTCTAACTGTTTTCGATGGAGTATATCTTCGGACATTTTTGACTTATATTTTTCCCATAACTCTGTAGGAGCTGATGGAGAGCAAGTGTACGAATTTGACTTGGGGTTGACGTTTCGCACGCGTCATTGATGCAGTTATCCCAGTGTTGGTCATTCTCCAATAAATTCAGAGCTTGGCATGCACTATGGTAAGTGTCATGTATAGTACCGTTTACAGTTCTCAAATACTCAAAGGATGTCGGACCGGGTACATTCACCAAAAGCAGGCGTAGAAAGAAGCATTCATGTTGATTGGGATGAACGGTGTAGAGTCTTCCTATCGTGGTATCTTTGAAGATGGTAGGTTGGCCGTAAACCCACTGGTTATCTACTTCGATGGTGGTACCGTTGCCATTGTAGGTTTTTCAGTCATTTTACAATTAGAAATTTCTCTTTCAACGGTCTTCTTACAATTAAAAATTTGTCTTTGAACGATATTCTTAAATACCTGTGTCCTGGTCGTCATTTATATTCCCTGTGTCCCGGTCGTCATTTGTGTCCCGGTATCCCAGTCTGTAATTTCTCTTTTTTCTTTTTTCAGTTTTCGTTTTCTTCTTTATTTTTCAGCTTCACTATGAAATACATATCGCCGAACCTTTGTTTTTTTAACTAAAATCTGGTAGTCATTGATGACCTTATCCAAGTCAAAATCCCAAACCCAATCATCATCGCTATCATTTTCAGTTTTAATATGTTTTGACTCTCGCTGTCCAGGTGGATCTTCATCTAACTGCGCGGTTTTGCGTTCTTTAGCCTCAAGCCTGTTTCCATGCTGTTCTTTTGATTCCTCGGCACGCTTTCTTTTCTGACTTTCTCTATCAGCAGCAAGTTTTTTGGCATAGACTCTTTGAGCATCTTCATCAGTCATTGTAAACTTAAACATTAATAGAATTCTACGCGAACATATGTCTTATATAACTTGAATGACGTCACCTTCAAAGCAAAAATGATGGCAACTAATTTCATGACGTCAGCCGAAACATGACGTCACCTGATCCACGATCCACAGATCCACAGACAACTTATTTATATATATATAGATAGATATATATATATACTAGCTGTTGGGGTGGCGCTTCGCACCACCCCAACACCTAGTTGGTGGGGCGCTTCGTGCCCCCCCAAGCCCCCCGCGCGCGTAAGTCGTTACGCGCCATATTAGTTACGCGCCATTGTAGTTGTGTCCCTGTGTCCCACCTGTGAATATAGATAGATTTATATATGTGTTTCAAACTACGTAAAAATTGCGAATATACAACATTCTTGGCTTTCCCATTGTCTGTGCATATACAAAGCCGTATGTACTAATAATGACGTCATATGCAAACGCTCTTTTTACAAACAAACAAACATGCATACACACAACTCGTTTTTATATAGATAGATAGATAGATAGATACAATATAAATTAACTGCGTAAAAATTGCGAATATACAACGTTCTTCGCTGTCCAATTGTCGCTGCATATAAATAGATTGTCAGGTTTACCTACCCTCGAACATGCAACGTACAATTGTCCATGGGAAAAACAATCAGTATTAAGATCTATACCACATTTTTCTAATGATTGACCTTGAGCTTTGTTAATGGTGATTGCAAATGCTAATCGAATTGGGAATTGCAATCTTTTAAATTGAAAAGGCAGATCCGTTGGAATCATGGGAATGCGAGGAATAAGAACAGCCTCACCCTCAAAAGGCCCTGTCAAGATTGTGGCCTCTATTAGGTTTTCCATTGTTTTTTTTACTGCAAGTCGCGTGCCATTGCAAAGCTTTGGTGGGTTGATATTTCTTAAAAGTATTATTTGTACGTCTATTTTTAGTTGTAGCACGTGTGGTGGAAACCCTGAAGGATCTATGGAATTTAAAAATTCAGATGGATAATTAACCGCTTCATTTGGTTGAAAACTGTGTCGACTGACTTGTAAAGGACTGCCTGGTCTCGAATCTTGGTCAAAACAATATTGTTGATTTCGTGGACGTCTATATTTTTGGGCACGAGAATCGCTCTTTCACTTAGCCATTTATTATTTTTATAATTTTTTAGAATATTCGGAAATACTTTTTCAATCAATTCATTTTTGGACGTCACTAAATTACAGAAATCAGCAGGTAGTTGTATACGTCCTGAAATTGAGTCTACTGGGAGCTTTCCGTTTCCAATTGCCAGGAATTGATCTGAAAATGTTTGACCAGAGTCATCGTTTTGCAATCAGACACGCATATTTGTAGTTAATTTTAATATTTTTACGTGTGCCCATAAATTAGAATTTTTCAGGCAAGCATTCATTTCGTCTGCAGGAGTTAAACTACGTAAAAATTGCAGATATACAACATTCTTGGCTTTCCCATTGTCTGTGCATATACAAAGCCGTATGTACTAATAATGACGTTATATGCAAACGCTCTTTTTACAAACAAACAAACATGCATACACACAACTCGTTCTTATATAGATAGATAGATAGATAGATACAATACAAATTAACTGCGTAAAACTTGCGAATATACAACATTCTTCGCTGTCCAATTGTCGCTGTATATAAATAGATTGTCAGGTTTACGGACCCTCGAACATGCAACGTACAATTGTCCATGGGAAAAACAATCAGTATTAAGATCTATACCACATTTTTCTAATGATTGACCTTGAGCTTTGTTAATGGTGATTGCAAATGCTAATCGAATTGGGAATTGTAATCTTTTAAATTGAAAAGGCAGATCCGTTGGAATCATGGGAATGCGAGGAATAAGAACAGCCTCACCCTCAAAAGGCCCTGTCAAGATTGTGGCCTCTATTAGGTTTTCCATTGTTATTTTTACGGCAAGTCGCGTGCCATTGCAAAGCTTTGGTGGGTTGATATTTCTTAAAAGTATTATTGGTACGCCTATTTTTAGTTGTAGCACGTGTGGTGGAAACCCTGAAAGATCTATGGAATTTAAAAATTCAGATGGATAATTAACCGCTTCATTTGGTTCCAAAACTGTGTCGACTGACATGTAAATGACTGCCTGGTCTCGAATCTTGGTCAAAACAATATTGTTGATTTCGTGGACGTCTATACTTTTGGGTGCGAGAATCGCTCTTTCACTTAGCCATTTATTATTTTTATAATTTTTTAGAATATTCGGAAATAATTTTTCAATCAATTCATTTTTGGACGTCACTAAATTACAGAAATCAGCAGGTAGTTGTATACGTCCTGAAATTGAGTCTACTGGGAGCTTTCCGTTTCCAATTGCCAGCAATTGATCTGAAAATGTTTGACCAGAGTCATTGTTTTGCAATCGGACACGCATATTTGTAGTTAATTTTAACATTTTTACGTGTGCCCATAAATTAGAATTTTTCAGGCAAGCATTCATTTCGTCTGCAGGAGTTGATCTATGTATTATAGGTAATGTTTGCCTGATATCTCCCGCAAGCAATATTAATGTGCTGCCAAAGGGTTTCGAAATGACGACAACTAACTTCATGATTAAATATCTTTAATGACGTCACCGTCATAGCAAAAATGACGACTACTAACTTCATGACGTCAGTCGACACAGAAACATGACGTCACCTGATCCACAGACAGACACACAGACAGACAACTTATTTATATATATATATATATATATATATATATATATATATATATATATATATATATATATATATATATATATATATATATATATATATATATATATATATATATATATATATATATGTTTTTAACTACGTAAAACTTGCGAATATACAACATTCTTCGCTGTCCCATTGTCTGTACATATAAATAGATTGTCAGGTTTACCGACTTTTGAACATGCAACATATGATTGTCCATGGGAAAAACAATCCGAATTCAGATCTATACCTCATTATTCTAATGATTGCCCTTGAGCTTTGTTGATGGTGATTGCTAATCAAACATTCCCTGGGTCCCCATCGTCATTTATATATCCCCCTGTGCCCCCCGGCGTCCCCATTTTAGTTGTGTCCCTGTGTCCCAGTCGTCATTTATAGTCGACAAACATGACGTCGGTCGACACACACGTCCCAGTCGTCATTTGTGTCCTGGTGTCCCAGTCTGTAATTTCTCTTCGAGTGTCCCGGTCGTCATTTATATTCCCTGTGTCCTGGTCTGTATATACATTCGTTTTTGAATTGGTATATGATGAAATAAATTTGTTGTTTTTTCCTTTTTTTTCTTTTTAGTTTTTTTTGGTTTTTACCTTTTTTTGGATTTTTTAGTTTTTTTTCTTTTTTCTTTTTGTTTTTTTTGTAGTTTTACCTTTTTTAGTTTTTTTTTGTTTTTACCTTTTTTTTAGTTTTTTTTCTTTTTTAGTTTTTAGTTTTTTTACTTTTTTTTTAGTTTTTTAGCTTTTTTAATTTTTTTAGTATTTTCTTTATAGTCTTTTTGTAGTTTTTATCTTTTTTAGTTTTTTTTCTTCTTTTGTATTAATATTAGTTTTTTTTTCTTATTTTGTATAGCGTAATATCGCAAGGGGAGGTCATTTCATACTTGTCACTGCTCTTGTTACAAACAAAATTCCCTCCGTAAGATAGAATGACGTAACGTGAAGTCTCATATTACGCTTGTGTGAAAGGTACTATAACATAGTGCGAAAGCACCAAGAGCTTTATCAGCTTGTTATTTTAGTATGCTCCAAATTAAACTTGAGGTCCTCTTCTTTTTACTCGTTATAACAAATACTTATCTGGATTAAGGGGCTTTCACACTACGTTAGTTACTTTCTGTGGTAATTTACGTAGCGTTAACTGTAATATCTTACAGTTAACCAAATTCTAAAGCATTAGCCTAAATCAAAATCCGTAAAACATCGTAATCATCGCCAAAAACTAGACGATCCATTAGCAAATTATTGAAAATTTAGAAATGTGGAATACAAATGGAGATTCAAGCTCTGATCAAGCGTGAAAGGCGTTCTAGAAAAGTTTTTTTTTTGTGTATTTGAAAATTTACTCACTTACGTATTCGATTTTGTTCCTATCTCATGACAAAACATAAACATACATAATTTCAAATTTATGTAGAACTCGACTCGACATAGCCATCAGTTGACCAGAGTCACCATCAGTTTCATCCACTTGTTAATTCAGCATCCTCCAATTTAAACTAAAGGTCATCTTTTTTTTTCTTTTTTTTTAACTCGTCATAAAACAGTTACCTGGGCCACACCAGAATTTACTAAATTCTGACCAGAAAGAAACAGTTTCATATCTTTACATTTAAAGTACTAATAACGTATAGTGGTGGGCCCTATTAATAAAGAATATCCTTCGAATTTGAAGGATAATTTGAATATCCTTCAAACATGGATCCTTCCTTTGATTTCTTACATTTAACTGCTAAGAAACCACACCCAATGATGAAAATGAAACGTGATTTTACGTAATTTAAAAGTCTGAAATGAAAGATAAAACTCAAAAATTAGAGACAAAAGCTTCGTGTGTTAGTAAGTTGAAACCATTGATCTGCCGGTACTTACATTCGATATAAATATTGATATTCGATACTGAAATCCGATACTAATTAATGAAGATGCAGTTTAATACCCACACATTTACAATAAAACTTATAATATAAACATATTTTTAACGGGTGACATCAATTCACGGAAATTCGGGGGAGAAGGATGGCAAAAAGTTTTCAAAATCAGGGAGAGGGCACATTTGTCGTTTTTTTCTAATTTTTCAGTAAAATAAAAAGCAGGCATTTTTCAACAAAAATATCTCATATCCCCCAAAGTGTATTTTTTCAAAGCCTGGAGGAAAATCTAGTCAGAGGGAGGAGGGAAGAAGGATAATGCCTTCCCTTAAGTCCCTTAATATTAAGCTACTGTCATTAACCCCCTTAATGTGAACAAAAGATGACCACTGAAAACCCGTTGATGTATTTAAACTATGATTTTTTTTTATACAATTTTTCTTAAAACTTTTTCTGCGCAAGTTTAAAATAAAACCAAAAGTTAACAAATAGAAACAGAAGTTCAGTATTTTAGTGGATTAAGTCAGTTTCCAACATATTCAATGTTCTGATACCTATACTAGACAGCAATATGGATATCCAGTATATCGAGGACATCCAGGTGGCATTCAAGATTTTAATTCGGGGGACAGGGGTATTTTCGTTCAGGGAAGAGGGTTAAAAAGAAACTTCACAAAACGTGTCAAAATTTGTTTATATGTACTTTCGCTACTTTTTTACTAATCGAACAAAACTTTGGGGTGAGGTTAAAACCGAGTAGCCTCCCCCATACATCTGTTCGGTACCGATATCCCATAAAAAAAACACACACACACGCAGCTGTGATCTTTCTTCTGGGTAAAAAAAAAATTACAGAATTCTACACTTTTGTAGATAGGAGCTTGAAACATGCATTATTAGTTTCTTTGATAGGTTGACTTTGTTGGTATGGTTGGTATATCAATATCACTTGCTTTTTTAGGAGTATTTCCCCCATTTTGTAAAATCAGACACATTTTCTCAGGCTCTTAGCTCATGATAGGTAAATTTAAACTTAATGATCTTTATATGTTTGGAATCGGCATCAAAACCCTATTGTTTTAATGTATCAATTCTTATCAAAATTTTCTATAGAGTTCCGGTTACTATTAGCTCGATTCGCTCCTTACTTACAGCTCGTTAACGACCTGTTTGATAGCAAATTGCTTAAAATTCAGTTTGATACAACCAACGTACAATAATGGCATAAATCCTTCATTTGATTTCCATTACGTTAAGCTGTTTAAGAAACCACACCCAATTATGTAATTAAAACATGATTTTGCATAAATTACCTTGCCACAAGTTTAAAAGGAAAGTAAAATTGAACAAATAGACATAAAAGTTCAATTTTTTTTTGATTGAATACATTTTTTTTTTACATCTTCAATCCGTTGATGTCTGACTTCAATACCGTTAACTAATTCCGACGCCCTAATGTCGATATTTAATTTTCAACAGCTCAACATAACTGAGACTCAATATTTTTTAGTGCACATTAAGCTGCTTAAGAAACCAAACCCAATTATGTAATTAAAATATGATTTTACATAATTTATCTTCCCAAAAGTTCAAAGGGCAAGAAAATGAACAATTAGATATAAAAGCTCAATTTTTAGTTCATTAAATACATTTTCTACATCTTCGATCCGTTGATGTCCGACGTCGATACCGTTAACTAATTCCAACCCCCTAACGTCGATATTCAATTTTCAAAAGCTCAACATAATTCAGACTCAATATTTTTTAGTGCGCTTTTGAACTAAGCTACATGTCAAGAAGTTAATTTAATTGGTATCTATTTTTAGGGAGAGAGTGAGGGGGACGAGGACATTGTTCAAATATGTGACAATTTTATAGCTGTAAAGTATACAGCTATAGTGATTACAACTTTCAAAATATTTAATTTGATGCAACAAGTGTCACAATATGCTCTACATGATTCAAAGTCCCGGATGCTCAGAAAAGGTAGCATATGTTTTTTCTTCAAGGAATTGTATACTTTAGATTGGACTCCATAATATAGACTCGGTTTGATTGGAACTGAATTCACTGAATAAGAAACTCGGAAAAAGGACTTAGTTTGCTTTACACAGAATTTTTGCACCTTTGGTTTTTGAAGAACATATTTAAGGTTACTACATTCCTCCAGTCTCATTAACATTTATTAACTGAACTTTGAGTATGCTATGTTCTGCTGCATTTTATTAATTTTAGTGCCATTTAATTTTAAGTAATTAATCTTACTAATTTTAGCAGCAAGGGACCAAGCTTCACTTGGAGAAAGGAAAGGCCTTTCCTTTTATTTCTATTGCAAAGCAACTTTAATTTTATTTTATACACCGTGGAAAGTAAAGTCATTAGGTTATTAGACATTTGGGTATTTATGACGTCATTCATGACGTCATTTATGTCATAAACGTCATTTATGACGTTTTAGATCAGTTTTTGTCACCGGAAAACCGAAGAATCATCTTATCACGAACAATCTTAGTAAACGACATAAAATTACCGAATGAAGCTAGTTTACACTTGCTGAGAAACTCTTGTTGATTCTTCTGCCACAATGGGTGGCATTTAATGTGAAGCAATTAAGAATCCGAGACTCACTTCACAGCTATTAAGTGGAAGTATTTTTCCCTAATAGCTCAAAACGACTGATTTTTCAACGAACCAATTACATTTTTAAACTCCTCCTACTTGTACTCAAGGCTTTCAACCTTCTGGGTTCTCGAATTTCAGTCAGTAGACGATTTGTAAAAAGTATCAAGGAGGCTTGGATGAAGAAACGAACTATCCCAAAGTCGTGCTCATTATAGGTCATTTTTTCATAGTCGAAACGGTAATGTGTCAATTTCAAGAAAAAAATGTAGTACAGTTTTCGAGAAAAAATTTATACATATACAATTATACATTGTTTAATAAGTTTTGATCAAAGACAAAAATTGATTCTATATTACAATGTAACTTTTGTAACCTAGATTTCATTTGCAACCTAGATATGCCCTAGAATTTTTGTACCCTAGATTTTTGAAAATCAGGTTTCCAGTTTCTGGAATTCTTATGTTTATTAATATTCATTAAATAGGCTAAATTGTATTCAATTTTTTCTAACGACGACATTACCTGTCATTGTGGCTCAATCATCACCGAAAAACCATGGGTCATAAATACAGCCAACGTCAAGAAATATACTAGGGGGCAAAACAATAACCAGATGGGCAATTTGTCATTTTACTTAATTTTAGCAGATGGATAGGCTTGAGGCACCTTGTTTAAATGAAAACACAATAATTTTAAATAATTTCAGGGACCAATGCTTCATGGCTCAGAATTCCTGACACTCAAATGACATACTATTGACGACATTACCTGTCATTTTGGCACAGTCGTCACCAAAAAATCCTGGGTCACAAATACAGCCAAATTCGAGACAAATACCATGACCACTGCAACTGGACGGACAATTGAGTGCATTTTTTATATTTTTGGGTGGTTCCCAGTCTGTTGTGCCAGATGTTGCAAAGGTATGAAAATTTTCGACAACCTTGGCTTCACAGTGGTCTTCGAGAAAAGCAATTAAATTTGGTAAAGAGGATGTCTTCATTATACGATGATAATCTGGAATAGGACAACAAGCTTTGAAAACCGATTAGCTTACGGGTAGCAAACCCATGATTTGAAAGAGCGCGAAAGATATTCTTACCTTCTATTCAAAAGAAATTAATTTTGAAATGTTGGTACTTCAAAAGTAGAGGAAGAAAAGCTAGATCTTTTCCATAAGAATATTCCCGGGAATTTTCGGAATGGGAAATCATTTAAAATTTAAAAAAAGTTTAGAAATTATTTTACAGGGAGGCTAGTATGTGCACACATAGGGGTAAGACGAGAATTCCGCGTCTTCTAAAAGAACCCCCTCCTTCCACCTAAAAAGTAGAAAATAGCGGCCAAAAAAATGAGTTTCCAGATTTGGCCCCCTATTCAGCGGCGTAATTTCACCAAGATTCTGAGAGGGAGGGGGGGAGTTCAAATTTTACCAAATCAAGGAAACTGAAAAACTAATAAACTAAGAATTTAGCACCTCTAGGGGCAAGGGTTGTAAGTTATGTCCTGGGGGCATATAGATTTCTTATAGAAAGGGTGGCCGTATATTCTTAGGAGAGGACTGATTGAATTAGTAATCAAAAGTTCTAGTGTCATTTTTAAGATTCAAAGTGATCAGAACGCACCTTATGCGCGAGTGAAAGATTGAAGCGTTTTCAGAAAAGAAATATCTTAACGATCCAAACGAGTCTAATCTCCAATAGTTTAGCAAATTAAAAGTCAAATTAAAAAGCAAATTAAAATTTAAAAATTAAAATTAAAAAAAGCAAAATTAAAAGCTGCTTATGTTGTTGTGCAAGTTAAATACAGCGTATAAACTATGAGTCCTTAAGTTTGATTAAGTTAAACTATAAGTTTAAGTTTGACTTAAGAATTGAACTGTAAGAATCGACAACCTCGATTTGTAAGAATTTATTCTTACATGAACATCATCAGGTAATAAGAAAAGGACAGACGCAGTTTTAACCAGCTGAATTAAAATAACAATTAAAATAGGCCTAATGATAAGAACAAAAATTATTAGTTAAATTAGAAAAATATCAAATGTATTTGTTCTTGCCAATCTTTTAACGCCAATCAATCTTTTAGAAATAAAGTTGCGTGGTTTAACATATTATGAGCATCCTTTACAGAATTTTCCCTGGGGTTTTGTTTTGGAAAAAATATAATTAGAAAAATAATTAGAATGGTTATAATAAATTAAAAATAATCGGCTAAATTAAAAAAATCAAAATTATTGGTTCTTGCCGATCTTAAAACACCAATCGTTTTTTTTAGAAATAAAGTTAGGTGGTTTAACCACCTAAGCATCCTGTAAAGCATTATCCATTATGAAGCATTATGAGCATGCTGTAGAGAGTTTTCCTCTGTTTTCGTTACGGAAAAAATATATTTAAAAAAATAATCAAAATGGTTAAAGCAAATTAAAAATCATCAGCTAAATTTAAATAAAAAATTATTTGTCCGTGCCAATTATTTAACGCCAATCAATCTTTTAGAAATACTATGTTTCTAAACTTACGAAGATGCATTGCAAAGTTTTGCTCCGAATTTAATTTTACAGAGGGAGGAACAAAGGGACATTTATAAACAATTTTTAACACCTTCAAAAATATATTTGAATATTATTTTCACACTTTTAGGCTGGTCTAAACAATTAGAATGGTTAAAAAAATAAAAATAATCGGCTAAATAAAAAAAATCAAAATTATTGGTTCTTTCCAATCTTTAAACACCAATCGATCTTTAAGAAATAAAATTACGCGGTTTATAAAAATAATCGGCTAAATTTAAAAAAATCAAAATTATTCGTTCGTGCCAATCACTTAAAGCCAATCGATCTTTTAGAAATTAAGTTATGTTTCTAAACTTCCCAAGACGCTTTACAAAGTTTTCCTCCAAATTTAATTTTACAAAGGGAGGAGCAAAGGGAAACTTATAAATAATCTTTGACATCTTCAAAAATATATTTTGAATATTAGTTTCATACTTTTAGGAGGGGAATCTGAATAGGGAAGGAATATGCATACTGTAGCCTATCCAACAATCAATTTTTAAGAGAGGATATAAAGGGGAAAACATTGTTCGTTTTATAATCTTCAAAAGTACGTATTACACATTATTTTGGTAATTCTAAGAGGATAATTTCAATAGAAAAAATAAATGTATATTTATACAATAGTCTCTTTGTGAGGAACAGAGAGAAAACTATATGTTAGGCTATCATAATATTCAGGAGTACATTTTCATCTAGTATTTTAGTTTTTAGGAGGAGTGCCTGGTTTCCCATTGCATTATATGGGAAAGGAGGTTTTAGTAGCCCTCCATCCCCGTTAATACGAAAAAATTACGTAAACTTACTCGTTATTTTGCTATATGATTATGTACTTCCGTACTATATGGTACACACTCGAGAAGGGAAGTTAGACTAATCATAATAACATATACCAATATATAATTAAATTATACCAAAATTTAATGAAAATATAATAGTTTAGTTACAAAATTCTCGAAACTACAATAAAGAACTATGGAAAGGGGCAGCCCACACCGCATTGTATTAAATACGTAGCCCAAACTAACCAAAATACCAACTAAATATTTCATTAAAATGTAGCTACAATGTATTTTTCCACCGAGTCGAAGCTAATTGTCTGGTATAAAGACCGTGAAAACCGGTTATTGTCTGATCTTCGCGATAAAAAATTCAATTGCGTACCATATGATACGGAAGTACTCATGATGGCTTAAGAATATTTTTACATAATCGAACCTCCCACAGCTTCAAAAAACTGCTAAGCCCACCTTTCTAGCGATGTCACCACACTCCTCCCCTGTATCTGTACCGGGCATATACACAGCGAAAATGGGGACCAATCAAATAAAATCGGCAAAATGTATCGATAAACAAGAGATTATTGGAAGATCATAAAAATATCAACATTTTTTATAATTATTTTTTTTATCTTATTAGTTTATTATTTAAATATTTCATATATTTATTTAATATTTTTGTATACATATTACTATCTCTAATATTCTCAGGGCAAATGCCCCATTCCCCTTTGGAATGTGCTTGCATATCACGAATGGTTTATTAGACTGGAATAACAGCTACATCAGGGTATCGTATTTAACTTACTTTTTGTTAAGAGTTTGCATGTTTTTATTTATAAGAATTCCCTTACAAAAAAAAAAATAATTGTTGTTTTAACGACTTCCTCTTGTTCATAAGCAAGGAGGATTCTCATATTTAGCGTGTAGATCTCGGTCAAGGCTTCATAATTACTTACCACGTTGCTTTTTTTTAACTTAATTACCCATGGCACTTACAACCTATGATTTTGACATGCTCCAAATTCATTTTATAGATCATTTTTGCTCAGTTCATGATTCGTATGCTCAAGTATAAAAGATCAGATAATGGTGCGTAGACAATAGAATAATCACGACCTAGTATTTAAAGACGATGAAATCAGGGTTGTCAGAAAGAAGTTAACACTTCCAACAAAAAGCCCAAGGTTTAAAAAAAATATCTAAAGAAATTAAATAACATATTTAGTTATTGAGAGTATTATTTGATACATTCACTTTCCAAATATCTCAAGCTGAGAAATGATGTTTCAAGATCTTGGGAAAAATCCTGAGGGAGAGCGGAATAAATTTGAACTCGATCAGACTCAGAAAAAAATTTGATATTAGTCTAAAATTAGGCCCACTCAATGGAAAGACTACAAAATTGGAAAAAAAACTTTAGAAAATCCTAAAATACTTAAATCATTCCTAAGAGCACTTCACTTTACCTTAACCACCACCCCCTTATACGCAAATATATACCCGCCCAAATTGTATATTTTAAATACATTTTTCCGTTTTTTTTTATTTCGTCAACGTTGCATCTTTGCCGTTAAATCTATTTGAATAAAAAGAGTGGCGTAATCAAGAAACGAGAAAACGCATGGGATATATATAGCTTGGTTTGTATATTTGCTAAAACATCAAAAATAGTTTTGAGTGAACTTTTTATCAAAAGTTTTTAGTGAGCATTTTAATCGAAAATATTAAAAACTTCTGTTTCATTTTTAGTGATTTTAAATGTTTTTTGGGAGGCATACCTTTCTATTAAGAAATATGGCCGAATAATTCCTAAGGTACCTTCCTAGGCGTAAATTATGTGGTATATAGTTGGCTCTAAGTAGGGTTAAATGAAGAAAAACTGGTAAAACATACTACAAGCAATTTTCACATTAAATTTCTTCTTTTAAAACCACTAGTCCTATCTAGACTACCAATAATTGAATGAAAGGTTACTTACTTGCAACACAGAAATTCACCACTTTCATCACAAAATCAGTGAGATATTCAGCACAATCAGTGACAATCGGTATCTCGAGGATCATAGTTGAGCATCGCAGTGCCAAGCTTATTTCTTTTTCGTTCAATGCCGAATTAATGCTCACAAAGTTCTTTGACTTTGTCTCAGGCTCATATCCAGTGAGTTGTGATTCCCCGCTTTCTTCTTCGTCTTCTTGAATAATTGGTATTACCTCCTCTTCATAAAAATCAGCAAATATAGTGAACAATTTATTTTGTGTGTGTCTTAATTTCCGAGACAAGGTTGGAGTTCTCATCCTACGCTTAATCTTTCGGATTATCTCCTCTTCGTTAAAATCATTTTCATCACTTTTGTCAAAATCTAAATATTTTCTTCCACTTCGCCGACTTTTTAATTTCCACGTAACTCCATTCCCCTGTGGTTCCAAGATGCTAGGCGAATTTTTCCTACCTCGTTCCGCATTGGTCAAAAAAGGCTGACGTGTTTCCAAATCAATGACGTCATAAGTCATGTCAATACCATATATCAACGGTTTCCAACGGTCTTTCTTGAATCCACAATCTCTGCTGTGAATTTCTTGGTTTGTTTCAATCGAAGGCTGTGATGAAAACGCATATTGAAGAGTTGCATTCATTTTTTTTATATCATCTAATACAGCAGAGAGGCTCACATATTGAGTGTCACGGGGTGAGGAAGTACACAGGCCTTGAGAGATTGGACTAGTAGGCAACAGCCTGAGGGACACAGCGAGGCCCGGATCCCCTTTATTATGTATCCGAAGTATATGGCCTGAGCCAAATTCAAGCTGAAAAATAAATGTTTATATCACTGACAAATTTCAAACGAAAGGCATTTTGAAACTATAAAAGGAAATAAATGAATATAAAATAAAGCAAAATCACGGATTAGTGTAACAGCAGCGCGGTTTTCCAGACTTTCGTAAGTTATCGACTCTCGCGTTTTTTTAACCACGTGTTTAGTATAGCGATGTTATCTGAACTTAGGTGATAAACTAAGCAAAGAGGTGGAAATAGGCAGTTAGGAAATTGAGTTCGTGAAGATTTAAAATGAAGAGCAAGTGAGGTAGAGGAAGATTTTTTTTTTAGGAAGGACAGGAAGATAAGTCTTCAAACTAATACTAGAACGTTGCAAGTCTTCAAGCATGCCAATAATGAAAGTTTTATGTCTTAGGAAGTCAATGGACAGGTGAGGTTGCACTAAAAATAATTGGATAGGGTAATTGGGTGAGATGGTTTCAATTATGTATGGGGAATGATTAGTTACAGGGGGGGGAGGCAATTTCAGTGAGGATGTAAAATATAGTATAAACAAGGCAAAAAGGTCTTTTTCATAGTTAAAATTTTTTGAAGGATAAGGAGATAAGCAGTGGAATCAATTCGCAAAACATTAAGGGGGTGGGCACAATGTATTTTTCAATGTTTTTGAAGGGTTTTTTTTTAATGAAAATACAAAAAAACAAAAAAAAACAATGGACTTGTCAATGATAATATCCCAAGAAAAGGTGTTGTTTTAAAATATAGGGGGAGCAGCCAAAGATTTGGGGTGGGGGCATATGCCCCCCATCCCCAGTCGACTTGGATATGTCTTCGAAATAAGACAAGGACTTTGGAAGTCCCAAAGGGTAATTACAGTGAAAGGCTGTCCTAGGATGTCTCTGGACTGTCGAGTTACCAATAGTTAGATACTGGAGAGGTTATGTTAGATTATGAGAAAATTAACTAAGTTGATAGCTTCACTTGTGTAAACGGTATTATAAGTAAATAGGGTTGATTCATTGAAGATGTAAAATGCGGCATAGGTACAGGGGGATTTTTCGCGGCTTGAGACGATATTAAGATAGTTTTAATTAGGATTTTAAATTATTAGTACTTAAATTAGGATATCAAAAATAAGGGTAATTATAGTGGTCAGTTATAGGTTGAAGTTGAGGAAGGTATGCTATATATTTTCCAGAGAGTTTACCTAAAATGCAGTTTAGATGCTCATTTGAGCGACCGTAGGCTATAAGCTATACCGCATAAGAAGCCTTTGGTTTGACCCCACTCTTTATGCCCCCCCCCACTTTTTAATGAAAAAAAGGTTAAGGTTGTTAGGTCCAGTTATATGAAAGACAGATTGCTAACGACTATCCGGCCAGATAGTCGTTATCTTTGATAGATATTCAATATCTTTGAAGAACATACCAAAAGAAAGTATTTTCAAAGTCTAGGAGGAGGGTGACAAAATATCTATGGGCAATTGAACCCCTACACCTCAGTTAGCGTCTCTGGACAGGCCAGATGGGAAGCAGCACTTGCTTGGGCTTGAATTCGGTGGCTAGAGGGTATACGAAATTACTTCAGAAATTTCGGAATTTCATGGGACAGAATAAGGACAGGTTGGGGAGGGGGGAAGTTAACATAGGTTGGACTTAAGTGGGTTAGTGCTGCGATAGGTTGTCATCAGTAGAAACAGTATTCAGTATATCAGAACGCCGGCCAAAGCACATATGCTTTTCAACAAATAAAATTACCAGTAAAAGTGACAACGTCGGATAAATTAATCTATTAGAATTAATGAGTTTATTTAAGAATTAATTATTATTTATTATAGAATTGATTGAAAAAACTAATACCATGACTAACTTAAAAGGGCTGATCCATTTTACCAAAGGGGTGATCCATTTAAAATCAATGGCTTTAAAAATATTTCCTCTCAGCTTCACCTGATCGAGGGGGCACCCACTTCCCATCAACTGGGGTACATATCTGTGCGCCAAGTGTGTCACACAGTTTCCACCACAATTGCGGCACAATTTACGCCACGCCTGGCACACTTTCACCTTGCTCGACACACGCCACTTATTGTAAGTGATTCTTGAAAGTGTGCACCCGTTTGCACCTATTCTGAAGCTTAATTTTTGACCTCTTCCGACGATTAAATAAAAAAAACAAGTTTTTTCTACTGAAAGTAAGGAGCGACATTAAAACTTAAAACGAACAGAAATCATCCTGTATAAAAAAGGGACTGTCCCCTACCCAATGCCTCGCTCTTTACGCTGAAGTTTTTAACTGTTTTAAAAAATAGAGCTGTGAGAACGAGTCAATCTTTAGCGGAAAGAGCGAGGTGTTGAGGAGGGGATAGACCTTTCATATACAGAATAATGCCTGTTCGTTTTAAGTTTTAATGTCGCTCCTTACTTTGATTAAGGCGTTGTCAACCAGTTCCCTCCACGCTGGCGACCCTGCTGAGCAAGAGCGTCAAGTCAAGTAAGTCAAGTCTTACTTTCAGTAGAAAACTTTTTTTTTTATTTAGTTTCTGATCGTTTTTAAATAATCACAGGAAATCTGACCCCACCTCCACCGAGGAACCCCTTTACTATGGAAATGTCCTCTAGACAATTCAAACCCGGCGAAAATTTACCCTGGACAACAACTCTTAAACCGCTCCTCGTGTAAAATTCAGACAGAAAAGAGAAAGCAAGACATAAAGAGAATCTTGTATCAGAATTTTGGCAAGTTCCCGCAGTGTCTAATTTCCTCTGACAAGTTCACTCCCCTTGGAAAATTCTCCGTGGAAAAACCCCCAGCAGAAAACTGTTCCTTCCCCCATCCGGAAATGTATGCATGCATCCCAATGACAAATACTATGCGTAAACAATGGGTAAGTTTTATAACTAAATACATTTCCCCTGGGGCTGTGAGGTGGGGGCCATGTTATGCCCAAGGGCATAGTTATTGGGCTTTTCAGCTATGATTTACAAAATGGCTATCTTAAATTTTTTTGGACAATTTTGGGAAAAATTGGCGGGGGAGGGGGCCTAGTTGCCCTCCGATTTTGTTAGTCACTTAAAAAGGGCACTAGAACTTTTAATTTTCTTCTAATGAGCCCTCTTCTGATGTGATATTCTAGGACCATTGGGTTGACAAATAAATACTCATCCGTGATGGCAAAAAATACAAAATTCCACCTTTTTGTAGGTAGAGCTTGAAGCCTATACAGTAGGGTTTTCTGATACGCTGAATCTGGGGGTGAGACTTTCATTAAGATCACTTGACTTTTAGGGGCGTTTCCATCATTTTTCAAAAATCAGAAAATTTTTTATTAGACTTGTAACCTTTAATGGGTAAAAATAAACTTAATGAAATTTATATATTTGAAATTAGCATAAAAAGCCGATTCTTTTGTTGTTTATATTGGTATCAAAATCCTTCTTTTAAACCATTTTTTAGAGTTTCGGTTACTATTGAGCTGGGTCACTCCTTACTTACAGTTCCATACCACCAACTGTTTGAACCGCAATTTTCTTAGATTTTTCTTTTGGTTGTTATTACGAATATGAGGGAGTTGCTCCCACCTCCGTACCTCGCTCTTTGCGCTAAAATGTTTGTGAATTTCTAAAAAGCTCATTATTTTAATTAAACGGTCCTTGTGTGTCAGGAGTCATTCTTAAATTTTTGGAACAAAGAGTCAAACAACAATGTAAAGTGTGAGATACTGAGAAGCAGGTAACCTCCTGATATGCGTAATAATTTCTGTGCGTTTTAAGTTTTAATGTTGTTCCTTACTTTCAGTTGGGAAAAACTTGTTTTTTTTTCATTTAATAGCGACCATAAGCCGAGAGCATACAATGCTTTTGGTTTATTATCACATAAAAATCATAGTTGAGAAGATACTGAAGTTAATATCAAATGCTAAGATTGGCCGAAAAATAATACAAAACAAATTATTGTTTATATCGACCATTATTTAACAAAATACTAACTTTAGCGCAAAGAGTGAGGTACTGACGAGGGGAAAAAACTCCCTCTCATACGTAATATGAGGGGGTTTGCCCCCTCGTCAATACCTCGCTCTTTTGGCTTTTTTCGAATTTGGAAAGTTATAATTTTGTTCCAGTTCTTTAAGAATACCCCTGAATCCCAAAAACCATTTAATTAGAATTACATATATATATATATATATATATATATATATATATATATATATATATATATATATATATATATATATATATATACATATATATATATATATATGTATATATATATATATATATATATATATATATATATATATATATATAATAATGATAGATGGTATTAAGCTTACCTAAACTATGGATGTCAGGTGATTGATTTTTCTAACGATAATTTCGACAGGACCTGTGTCTGTTATCATCAGGTTAATTTCAAATTTCTTGCCAGAAAGTATTTTAAAGAAAGGATTTTACTTTCTGGCAAGAAATTTGAATTTAACCTGAGGATGACAGGCACAGGTCCTGTCGAAATTATCGTTAAAAAATGAATCACCTGACGTCCATAGCTTAGGTAAGCTTATTACCATCTATCATTATTAAATAAAAGTCATGTTGGCCTCATATAATATATATATATATATATATATATATATATATATATATATATATATATACTAGCTGTTGGGGTGGCGCTTCGCGCCACCCCAACACCTAGTTGGTGGGGGCGCTTCGCGCCCCCCCAAGCCCCCCCGCGCGCGTAAGTCGTTACGCGCCATAATAGTTACGCGCCATTGTAGTTGTGTCCCTATGTCCCACCTGTGAATATAGATATATATATATATATATATGGTTTTAACTACGTAAAACTTGCGAATATACAACATTCTTTGCTGTCCCATTGTCTTTGCATATAAATAGATTGTCAGGTTATCCCCCTGTTTCCCCCGGTGTCCCCGTTGTAGTTGTGTCCCTGTGTCCCGGTCGTCATTTATATTCCCTGTGTCCCGGGTCCCGGTCATCATTTGTATCCCGGTGTCCCGGTCTGTATATACATTCGTTTTTTAGTTTTGTTTTTCTCCTTTATTTTTTTCCTTTTTTTTTCTTTTTTAGCTTATTTAGATTTTTAGATTTTTTAGTTTTTTTTATTAGTTTTTAGTTTTTATTTCTTTTTAGTTTTTTTGTCCCGGTCGTCATTTATATCCCCCTGTTTCCCCCGGTGTCCCCGTTGTAGTTGTGTCCCTGTGTCCCGGTCGTTATTTATATTCCCTGTGTCCCGGTCGTCATTTGTATCCCGGTGTACCGGTCTGTATATACATTCGTTTTTTAGTTTTGTTTTTCTCCTTTATTTTTTTCCTTTTTTTTTCTTTTTTAGTTTATTTAGATTTTTAGATTTTTTAGTTTTTTTATTAGTTTTTAGTTTTTTTTTCTTTTTAGTTTTTTTGTAGTTTTTACCTTCTTTTTAGTTTTGTTAATTTTTTTTTTTACTTGTGTCCTGGTCGTCATTTATACTCCCTGTGTCCCGGTGCTTTGTTGATTGCTAATCGAACATTCCTTTTGTCCTGGTCGCTTTCTCTTTGAGTGTCGTCATTTATTTTTTTCTTTTTTAGTTCTTTTAGTTTTTACCTTTTTTAGTTTTTTTTTAGTTTTTAGTTTTTTTAGTTTTTTACCTTTTTTTAGTTTTTTTAGTTTTTTAGCTTTTTTATTTTTTTTATTAGTTTTTAGTTTTTTTGTAGTTTTTGCCTTTTTTTTTAGTTTTTTGTCCTGGTCGCTTTCTCTTTGAGTGTCGTCATTTATTAGTTTTTTCCTTTTTTTTTTAGTTTTTTATTGGTTTTTACCTTTATTTTAGCTTATTTTTCAGTTTTTTCCTTTTTTTTAGTTTTTTTTTATTTTTTATTTTTTTTAGTTTTTTACCTTTTTTTAGTTTTTTTAGTTTTTTTAGTTTTTTAGCTTTTTTACTTTTTTTTATTAGTTTTTAGTTTTTTTTGTAGTTTTTGCCTTTTTTTAGTTTTTTCAGTTTTTTTTTAGTTTTTTATTGGTTTTTACCTTTATAGTTTTTTTAGTTTTTTAGCTTTTTTATTTTTTTTATTAGTTTTTAGTTTTTTTTGTAGTTTTTGCCTTTTTTTAGTTTTTTCAGTTTTGACGTCACCTAATCCAGTTTTTTCAGGTGACGTCACCTGACACATCCATCCACACATCCATCCACACATCCACAGACAGACAACTTATTTTTATATAGATAGATATATATATATATATATACATATATATATATATATATATATATATATATATATATATATATATATATATATATATATATATATATATATATATATATATATATATATATATATATATATTCTGCTGATTTTGAGCTTAAATATTTTTATGTTAAAAAAAGCGCAAAAACCTTAAGAAGTCGTTGGGTGGGTATTGGACCAAAGCCATCCCCTTTAAGCTGTGCAGTCTGTTCTGATTGCGGTCTGAATCATCAAAACTGTTATCAGATCTGCTTAAGACAAAATTTGAGAAGAAAAAAAAATCATTCAAAAGATAAAAAAAAGACCATTTGAGAAAAGTTTAGTGTTGAATATTCACTCGTGTAGCTAAATGGCAGATAGAAACGTTCAGCTAATAAGCAACGTCAAATTTGCTTTAAACGATTTTGCCTAAGACGAGGTCAATTACTACCGAAAACATGGTTTTCAAAAAGCGAAAGTATTTCATCAAACTTCAGGCTATCAATAAAATATTAAATTAGCCTTCACATTGAACAATGAGATAAGATAGATCAAACATTTTGCGCTAAATAATGCGACTGGATTTAAATTAGTTATCAAATAGATAGCTATCTTAATTTTGCACTGTTCGCTGTTCCCAACGGCTAAAAAGAATTTTGGCATTTAAACATGCAATTTAACATTTTCTGCGGCGTCTAAATTAATATGTCAATCAGGCGCTCCATAACAAACCTAACACTGAAGGCTAAATAAGTCCAAAAAAGTTTTTTTCTTTTTTTTAAGGGACAGTATATTGAGGGCTAGGATAAGAAAACACAGAATAGGATGTTTTTTTTTTATTTCAGGAGAATCCATAATTTCAAGGTTTATAGGGAGAATAGGGAGTGTGACTGACAAGGCCGTATCCTTGGAGGGGGGTTAGGGGGTTAAACCCCCTCCCTCCTGAAACGTTTGTCCGACCCTTAAAAACGTAACAAAGAATAAAAGTAAAATTTTGATTGGTACTTTAAAGTTTGTGTGCCCCCCCCCCAGAAAATCCTGGTGACTGAATGTTCATTTTTCATAAAAAATCGAAATTCAGGGGTAAGGCTCTAGGAATTATAATCTACATAGGTGCACGTCTAGACTGACACTATCCTGTAGTTCTCAAAAAAACGGTTAAGCAGCTCTTAAAAGGATTGTATTAACAAAGATGAAATGTCAGAATAAAGGAATCTACTCAAATAAAGAAAAAAAAATTACCAACATTCCACGGATTAGGGAATATTTCAGCCTAAAATATTCGACATGTAAACAACATCGAAAAGATTTTACTGAAGGCGTATTCCTGTCATTCTAACAAAAAATGTCAGCTAAAAATTTCATCAACAAATTTGTTCCCGGGAACTAAGAAATTTTTGTAGGGAATTTCGCTAGTAAATTAAATTGCTGCTTAAAATATTGAGCCTTAATATTCAAAAACTGATAATGCAATAAAGCAGGATGACAACCTGATTTATAATATCTCTCAATTAGCAAATTTTTTATTGGTTTCCAGGGCCGTATCCAGGGGGGGTACGGATTAAGTTCTCCCCTTAAATTTTTTTTCCAACTCATAAATGAAGCCAAAAAAAATCGATATAAACAAAGTTTAGTTGCGCTTTTTAGAGTTTTATCTTGTACACGCCCCCCTTCCGAAAAAAAAAACCTACCGCCAAAAATTCCTCGATACGAGCTTGTTGGTTTCATACCGATATCTTAAATGAAAGGCTAGGCTTACAGACTGTACTTTTTTTCGAGCTTGTATTTTGCTGAATTTACCACCCCATTGCTAAGTTTTTGAGAATAGTATTGGCTGAGCCATAATTGGCTGAGCCACATCATAGAAACAGCTGTTGATAAACTCAAAATTATCAACGACTCAGAGCCAGTTAAATATGGTTTTGGTGCCGCGGTAATTTTGTGCTGATTATATAACCTTATTAAACTACAATCTATGGATGATACTCCTGCGTTTCAAAACACACAGCTGATGGACGAAAACTGATTTCATATTTGGGTTCAATATGATGGATGTGTCCTATTTTGGAAGAGTGATGTGGACTAAAGTTCTACTTAAAATTTATTTTATCTATGTTTATGTTACGTTAAGGATAAGCCAACACAGCAGCAACAAAACGGAACTAAATTAAACCCAGCAGAGTTTTCCTCTTAAAGTTCAGGATGGGCAGACCCTAAAATCTTTAAGCAGACATACGTGGAAAATGCTAAAATCCGTTCAAAGGGATTGGCAGTTGAGCAACTTCGCCACTCTCCTAGTTCCATGTGCTGCCACCCGATTTTGACGGGCAAAATCACCGCCATATATGAAGTAGATTTTTACCGTTTTTTAAGTCAAAGGTACTTGTGTATTATTCAGAACACACTCAAAATTTGATCAAAACATAATACTTTATTATGAAAATTGTAACCTAACATTTCAAACATGGCCTATTGTTACACTTCCAAAAATGTTCCTTCTCGCAAGAGTATAAAGTCATGTTGTGTCCATTGACGCACTGTTTTGTTGTGGGCAACAACCCCTTATCCTGGAAAATATAATTATCTCTTTTTCAGTCTTTGGCAAACCCCAAATCTTCATTTCAAAATCCATGTTCAGGCACTATCTTCTATCACTATGCGTAGCAAACTAAATTGAGTTTTGTCTTTGTGGATATGAAACCGGATTTTCTCATAAAATGTACCAGCATCGTAGTTTGTTTCACGATAGAACCTAACTTCACCTATTGAGTGTGTCCTGAATAATACAGAGGAACCAGTCAAATCATAAATTCTCGACGGTTTCGATGTCCCCTGAGAGAATTCGCTAATGAACCCTTATGTTTTTGAGACGGTCAGTCGAAGCCACAGCTTAGATACCAATATAGTTATGAAAACTCGATTTATTTTTGGGACACAGTGCGCGGTAACGATGATAGCGACTGGAAACAGGAAACTGGTATTGGTATCTAATTGGTAACAGGGGACTGGTATTGGTTTTTTATATGCTGTGTATGCACTAAAATAAAATTGCGTTCCCGCCTATGGTGTTGTAGTACCATCTACGCGTCGGAGCGCGGGCTTGGAGGAGGGGCTAAGTTCAGAGCTCTGTACCAAAAGCTTCTCATGGGTAAGATAGGAGTTTTCGTAACTGTATTGGTATCTAAGCTGCGGTCGAAGCTGAGAATCGCAAAATCATTTTTAAAGTATGATACAGCCTAAAGCGCAATTCATTTCGACTCTAATCATATAGCGTTAACGATGTGGTTAAATCAACACTGATTATTGACAAGTTCAAGTTCAAGACAAGGCAGCTTTTATTGTCTATCTCCAGGCCCATTAACAGATGCTGATCCAATTTTCAATGTCATAGAATGATGAATAACTAAGATATTCGTTTGAATTTTTTTAAGCCTAATTCTTAAAAAGGTGGGGCAGTTTTAATGAATGTACCCAAGGTTAAGTCAAAAGTGAAAAGTAATTGGCTGAGATCAATAGGTGAAAATGGTACCAAAAAAAGACCAAATCAATTAACTGTAATTAAGGTTATATTAAGACTGCCCTATGAGATCATACAAAACTATAATAAAATAATGTTTATGTTTTTGATTGTTTCGTTTATGTTTTTGTTTATGTTATGTTTATGTTTTTGATATAATAAATATTTGAATGCATTTAAGAAATAAACTGGTATTGAGCGTTTCTTTTATTTGAGCACACACGGTAATTTCTGGCCCTTATGCCTGGCTGAGAAATAGTAACTGTGAAAAGGATAAAGGCAGTTATTTAAAAAGGGTCTTAAGCACAACTAAAGAAGTTTCCGAATTTAGTTTCGAGACTAGTTCATTTGATTTATCTAACTATCGGAAAAAGGATTGTATGCAACCATGGCATAAGTAGGCTATAGGTTATTCCTATGGTCAGCGGCTAGGAGACGAGGAGATCTTGTGAGGGCCTATCCCTCAAGGAATACAGCGTTCTGCGGAGAAATTTACTGGAATTTCGTGGGTGGAGGACACAATTTTCTGATACTACGGCTGAACCCTCCCTCCCCCGCTGGAGAATTTAAAACTCTACACCGACGGTTTGCCTGCCCCAGGCTTACTTAAAAATAAATAAATAAAAACAAGTTTTTTAAACTGGAAGTAAGGAGTGATATTAAAACTTAGAACGAAGAGAAATTACTCCGTATATGAAAGGGACTGTTCCCTCCTCAATGCCCCGCTGCTTACGCTAAAGTTTGACTATTTCTCTCAACTCTACTTTTTAAAACAGTAAAAAAAACTTATTAATAAGCATTAATAATAATGATGATACAGTTGCATAGAAAGAAAGCTAGTTTCAGGGGCTCGAAACTTTGGGAGCGATGAACAAATTCAAAACAATCCAAAATTTTCAAGTGAAGGTAAGGATCAACGTCAAAATGAAGACTACCCTCTTTTCAATTCTAAACTCTTTAAGCTAAATTTTTTTTTTAGAACTTAAAAAAAAAATTATTCTCATTAAAAGGATCTTGTGTTTCAGGAGCCCTTCTTAAAGAATTGGGCAAAAAGCCAAACTTTAACGTAAAGAGTGAGGTATTGAGAAGAGGACAACCCCCTCATATACATAATAATTTCTATTCCTTTTAAGTTTTAATGCTGCTGCTTACTTTTAGTTGAAAAAACCTTTTCATGTTTATTTTTCATTTTCTTTAAATGCTAGAAAATCCTGCGCCCCCTTCATGGAAATTATCTTCCCCCATGACAAATTCCTCCATGGAAAGTTCCCCCACATAATCCCCTGACCCAAACCAAAAAGATCCCCCAGAAAACGTCTGTACACTTCCCAATAGCCATTGCTATATGTAAACACTGGTCAAAGTTTGTAGCTTGCAGCCCCTTCCACTGAGACCACTGGGTCGATACGATAACCCCTGAGAAAAAAAAAAACAAAAACAAACAAATAAACACGCACCCGTGATCTGTATTGTGGCAAAAAATGCAAAATTTCACATTTTTGTAGATAGGAGCTTGAAACTTCTATTGTAGGGTTCTCTGATACGTTGAATCTGATGGTGTGATTTTCGTTAAGAATCTATCGTTTTTAAGGGGTGTTTTCCCCTATTTTCTAACATAAAGCAAATTTTCTCAGACTCGTAATTTTCGATGGGTAAAACTAAACTTGATGAAGCTTATATATTTAAAATCAGCATTAAAATTTGATTCTTTTGATGCAACTATTGGTATCAAAATTCCACTTTTTAGAGTTTCGGTTACTATTGAGCCGGGTCGAACCTTACCAGTTCGTTACCACGAACTGTTTCATAGCAGAAATAATGGTGATACAGCTGCATTGAAAGAAAGCTAGTTTCAAGGGGCTCGAAGTTTTGGGAGCAATCAACAAGTTAAAAACAATCTAAAATTTTCAAGTGAAGTTAAGGATCAACGTCAAAAATGAAGACTACCCTCTTCTCAATTCTACACTCTTCAACCTAAAGTTTTTTTTTAGAACTTAAAAAAATATTCTAATTAAAAGGATCTTGTGTTTCAGGAGCCGTTCTTAAAGAATTGGGCAAAAAGCCAAACTTTAATGTAAAGATTGAAGTATTGAGAAGGGGGCAACCCCCCTTATATACATAATAATTCCTGTTGGTTTTAAGGTTTGATGTAGCTCCTTATTTTGAGTTGAAAAAACGTTGTTTTTAATTTAGTTTCTGACCATTTTTCAAGTAATGCCAAGAAATCTGGCTCACCCTCCATACAAAATTCTTCCCCACAAGTAAAACTCCTTTGCAGAAAGCTCTTCCCAAGTAAAATACCCCCCTCTCCCGCCAGAAAAATTGCTCCCAGACAAGTCCATTGTATCTGAAAATTTGCTACCGGAAAATTGTCCAGAGACGATCAGAAATAAACTAAATTGGAATTCATATTCAAAACGAACAAAAAATCACTATCAATGAATGAATAAACTCAGAACGAACAGGAACTGAAATGATTAACCAAATCAAACTTCAAAGGAACAGAAACTACCACAAAGAGGAGTAGGATTAATGCCTCACAAGCCTTCTAAAGGCTAAGGCTTAGCCATTTATGAGCTATTACAGATACGCAAATCCCGGATGAAGAAAGTATGTTTTGATTTAGGATAAAACCCTCCTAAACCTCCCTGAAAGCTCCGCCTTAATACCCTTAGACTTTTGGAGATAGAGAATCAAATATGCATACTCTCCCACTAATAAAAACCTATATGTAAACACAGAAGTAACCCAAGTAATTTACAGCCCTTTTCTCGAGGTCTGTGCGGGGTCATGTCATTTAAAAAGGTAAGGTCAATCGGCTTTTGGACTATATTTACCAAAAGGGCAGTCCAAATCTTTTTAACGGTGTTGAGGAAGGAAAGAAAGGGCGCAAGAGAGGGGTTGATTGTCCTTCAACCTCTTTTGACTCTTAAAAGGGGAACCAAAACTTTAAAACTGAAATCGAATGAGCCCTTCCCAAGACAACTCCTTCCATATGAAGTAGCCTGAAAAAATATACGAAAGCCACTTCGCTCCTTACTTGCGCAGCGCATATGATGTGCATGGGTACATAAGTAAACGTGTCGGTATTTTTTTTTCTAAAGTCGAAATGGCAGCTTACTCAGTTCGATACCGAAGAATCTTAAAAGTTTTAGTAATTGGGAACGTCGAATCCTAATTATTTCGTCGAAGAAAATCAATAAAGTACTTGCGCTTTACTGAAAAAAACAAACAAACAAAACACTAACAAATGACCGCGGACTGTCAGTTAAATTGACATTTACTGACATATCTTCGCTAAGGTTTTGGTAATTTTTTATTTATGAAAGTAAGAAAGGTGAAAACATTTCAAGCGTATTTTGTTTTCAGTGAAGCGCAAATTGTGATCTGGTCTTGAGAAGGCATAGGGGCTAAAAGCCCTACATGTTAACTTTAGCTCGTTTGAGTTTGACTCGGCTTTTTATTGTAATTTCTGTTCGTTTTGAGTTTCATTTGTTTATTGATTTGTGGTTGTGGTTGTGATTGATTTGTGGTTGCTTTAGTCTTGGAATATTGTTTGACTTTATTTTTGCTCATTTTTGCCTTAATGAAGCTTTTTAGCTTTCTTCGAAATACTTGTATTATGGAATTTGTTTTTTTTAAATTAATTATTATTCGTTTGTATTGCAATAGTCTTTTTCAGGGAAAAAAAAATATATATCTTTTCAGTTCTTATCAGTTTTCAAATAGTTCATATACAACAGTAACCGAAACTCTAAAAAACAGAACTTTGATACCAATAGTTGCATCAAAAGAATCGTATTTTAATGCTGATTTTAAATATATAAGTTTCACCAAGTTTAGTTTTTTTTCTGGGAAATCTCAGAGCTATTAGTGTATTTGAAAACTAGCAATAGTTCAAACGTACCTGGATGTATCATATCAACTGAACCCACAATCACAAATTACTTGTGCTACTCAAAACTTTTTATTTTGTTAATAACACCAAACACGAACAGAAATTAACATGAATAATCAAGTCCAACTTACAACAAACGGAAATTACTGCAACCAGGAAACAGCCAACCCCTTGGACGAATCTCCAGCACTTTTATGGAGAGGGGAGGTATCTGGATATATAGCATAGGCTATATATTAATTTTTTCTTCAAATTAATGGGGGTGCAACTCTCCCCTTGCTCCATCCAAACAACGACACTGGAAACCACCCCCTAAACCTTCCAAAGGCTAGGATGACGTTTCTCTTTTACTGAAAACGGTTCGTGTTACGAACAGTTGTTTCTTTGTCATAATATCAACAACATCAGCAAGAATAGTGTCACAAAGCTGGTTAAGCTTTATAAATAAGAATGACTCTACCGTCCCCTCTCTCCCTGTCAAACCCCATAAAGAAATTGAGGGTAATTTACATTTTATTGAAAAAGATATGGATTTTGCGCAATGTGTTTAAAAGGGTCTAAAAACCATTTAATAAGAAGGAATTCACCACAATAATTAAGATATTTGGAAAGAACTAATATGAAAGTGGACTGACTGTTGATTATACAATGATACTAATTCTGGGAAAGGACAGCAATGATTGATTTTTCCAATGATATAATTACAAAAGAGGAAATTTATAAAATATATTTTGTATCAGTGGTCAATTTAATAAAAAAGGAAATGAATAATTGAAAAGCATACTTGAGTGCCACAAGAAAAGTATGTAAATAACATGAGAGAATTTTAAAAGTCATAAGAGAATTTTAAAAAAATGACCATTTTTGAGGACAATCAAGCAAACATCTGAAATATAAAAATAATCTTCGGCGAAATTCTGAATTTGTAATTTATAGCCTTTTGGCACAATCAGGATAGGATACAAAAATTATTTTGAGGGAAACAACATTTTGGGGGAGTTCCAACTTAATTTATATCCTTTTGGCAGAATCAGAATAGAATAGAAAAAATTACTTTGAGAAGGCCAAACATTTTGGGAGAGTTTCAAGTTAATTTACAGCATTTTAGCAAAATCAGAATAGGATACAAAAATTATTTTGAGGAGGCCAACATTTTGGGGGAGATCCAAGTTAATTTATAGCCTTTTAGCATAATCCGAATAGAGCACAAAAATTACTTTGAAGGGACCAACATTTTGGGGGAGTTCCAAGTTAAGTTATAGTACTTTGGCCCAATGATAAGAGGGTGCCAATTTTTTTTTTCAGGAACCAACGTGTGGGGGAGTTCTGAGTTAGGGAAGGGAGCTAGTCCCAAGGACCCCCTTGGCGTATATGGCTTAGTAATCTATTGTTTATATAATATGCCTAGAATTTTTTCATACAGTTCGTGGTAACAAGCTGCAGTAAGGAGCGACCCGGCTCAATAGTAACCGAAACTCTAAAAAATAGAATTTTGATACCAATAGTTACATCAAAAGAATTGTATTTTTGCGCAGATTCTAAATCATAAGTTTCACCAAGTTTAGTTTTACCAATCAAAATTTACGAGCCTGAGAAAATTTGCTTTATTTTAGAAAATAGGGGGAAAGACCCCCTAAAAGTCAAAAAATCCTAACGGATATCACACCATCAGATTCAGTGTATCAGAGAACTCTACTGTAAAAGTTTCAAGCTCTTATCTACAAAAATGTGGAATTATGTATTTTTTCCCAGAAGACAGATCACAGATGCATGTTTGTTTGTTTTTTGTTTTTTCCCCAGGGGTGATCGTATCGATCGAATGGACCTAGGTTGTCGCGAGAGGGCTCATTCTAATGGAAATTAAAAGTTCTAGTGCTCTTTTAAGTGACCAAAACATTAGAGTGCACCTAGGCCCCCTCCCACGCTCATTTTTTCCTAAAGTCACTGGATTAAAATTTTGTTCATCATAGTCAAAAAACCTAATAATTAAGTCTTTCGGGACGACATAATCCCCTACAATCCCCGGAGGATGGGCTGTAAGTTACAAACTTTGACCATTGTAACATACAGTAATGGTTTTTGGGACGTGTACAGACGTTTTCAGTGGGACTTTTTCACGTTAAAGGGTAATCGGGGTTACGTGGGAAGATCTCTCCGTGGAGGAATTTAGCATGAAGGAGAAGAATTTCCATGAAGGGGCCGCAGGATTTTCTAGTATTATTTAAAAAAATAATAAGCAAATAAATAAAAAAGGCTTTTCAGGTGGAAGTAAGGAGCAGCATTAGAACCTAAAACGAACAGAAATTATAACGTATATAAGGGGGTTAGTCTCCTCCACAATACCTCACTCTTTACGCTAAAGTATTTAATAGAATTTCAACTAGTTATTCTAGGGCCTTTGTAATTCAGTGGTCATTTTTAAAGAAATGGGACCATTCTGTTCAGCCTTGTCGAAACCTAATAATTATGTCTTTGGGGACGACCTAATCCCTCACAGTCCCCAGGGGAGAGGCTGCAAGTTACAAACTTTGACCATTGTTTACATATAGTAATGGTTATTATGAAGTGTACAGACGTTTTCAGGGGACTTTTTCACGCCGGGGATGGGAGTGGGTGGGAGGATGGGGTTACATGGGAGGATCTTTCCATGGAGGAATTTATCATGAGGGAAGAGAATTCCCATGAAGGGGGCGCAGGATTTTCTAGCATTATTTAAAAAAACAATGAGAAAATAGATATTTTTTTTCAACTGAAAGTAATGAGCAGCATTAAAACTTAAAGCGAACATAAAATATTACGTATATAAGGGGGTTCGTCTCCTCCACAATACCTTGCTCTTTACACTAAAGCATTTTTAGTAATTTCATTATTTATTCTACGGCCTTTGTGATAGAAGGGTCATTCTTAAGGATTTGGGACAAAATTCAAGCTTTAGTGTAAAGGACGAGGTATTGACTAGGGGGCGAAACCCCTCATATACGTAATAAAAATACACAAATATAGAAGTTCGTTACGTAAGTTAATTCGTAAGGTGCGAGTGTTTATTGCTAACAAAAACGTTCTTTAAAAAAATCTAGCTGCACTTTTAAGTAACTAAAAATTGGATGGCAACTAGGCCTCCTCCCCCACCCCATTTTTTTTTAAATCGTCCGATCAAAACTGTGAGAAAGCCATTTAGCAAAAAAAATAATATGCAAATTTTGTTTTAATTATTCATGTGCGGTGAGTCAAAATCAAAACATGCATCAATTCAAAAACGTTCAGAAATTAAATATAACAAAAACAAATTTTTTTTAACTGCAAGTAAGGAGCGACATTAAAACTTAAAGCGAACAGGAATTATTCCGTATATGAAAGGGATTATCCCCTCCTCAACGTCTCCCCCTTTACGTTAAAGTTGTTTTTTTTAAGTAGGGTTATGAGAAAGAGTCAAACTTTAGCGTAAAGAGCGAGGCGTTGAGGAGGGGCTGAGGCGTTGGGAATTCTTTAATTAAATTAAAGAAGAATATAAACAATATTCATTAAAAAATATTCATCAGGAACGGAAATGTAACCCCGATTTATAATTACATAGAAGTTACCAAACACAATTTAAATTGGTATGCTGAAACCACTCCCAAAAGCCTCAGAGAATCTTCCATGATATGGGTGGAGGTTATATCATTTAAGCATATATATATACTGATATTCTGTAACGACATGTCAGTATCAGTCTTGTGTTTGTAGGATTTAGATAAGCTAATTCTTAATATGAAGGTTGGTATTTTGAAGAATAAGGTTTTGTTGTAAAGTCACTTCAGTTGGCCTTGGTTCGCTAAGACTTGGCCTTCTGACTGATCATATTTCAGACAGTAAGCTGTACAAAAAAATGTGGTATTTTTTTATAATACCACATTTTCATAATACCACATTTTTATAATACCACATTATAATGTGATACTTTTATAAGTAGCCGTCCTGGCCGAGTTGGTTGGTGCGCTGGATTCGGGATCCTTTGTCTGAGAGGACGAGGGTTCGAATCCCAGTGTACCCAATTCTTCAGTTGGGACGGGGGTCAGTGGCGTGACTCTGTAAGCTTAGCCAGAGTCGACCCATCTCTAAATGGGTACCTGGAGAAATCTGGGGAAGGTAAACAGGAAGGGTGTGCGAAAGCACAGGATGGCTGGCCCCCAACCCCCCATTGCACTTCCTGGCTGAAGGGCCATGAAACGGAGATCAGCACCGCCGGTAGGGACTGTAAAGTCTAATGCCGTATCCTTTACCTTTACCTTACTTTTATAAGACCAGCGTCCATCATTCTAGAGCTTTAATGAGTGGAAGGCTCAGACGGTTAAGACACTTTATGTGGATGACAGATTGCCAAAGATCGTCCTTTTTGGCCAACCATCCCCGAGTAGGGGGGGGGGAGAAAGTGGTAACGAAGGATTTAAGAGAAATTCGAACTTCTTGGGAGGACGTAAAGAGATGTGGATGACTTTATATAGATTTTGATGGAGAGGAGCGAGCGTATCTGTTTTGGCCTCAAGCGGCTTGCTGCTGTAGTTATTAGTAGTAGTGTAGTAGGTTATAGAACCTAAATATACCAAGAGGGTGAAAAAAACTAAAAAAATGTGTTTTGGGGTTTTAGACGGTCATTAGTGGCGCAGTCTTTTATATATATATATATATATATATATATATATATATATATATATATATATATATATATATATATATATATATATATATATATATATATATATATATATGAGGAATGCTGTTTTGGGAATTAAGGAAAGACCACGAATAATTTTGAGTTTCAAACTTAAGTTTTCAGCTATTTTGCAAGAAAGCTCTAAGAATCTCGGAAATGGGCCATTCCATAAGGCGTTCTAATTTCAAGGGGTAGGTCGCAAATTTCGTTAAAAAAAAGTATCTCATCTGGATCTCCCTTCTGGATTACGGACACTGGAAAAGTGCAATGGATTGCTTGTTTGAAGTGTTTGTTTTGTTTGATGCGAATCTAGTCATGAGTGAAATAATATAACTTGCAGCAAGAATCCACCAAAATGTTAACAATTTTTGCATAAAACTTTTGCTATTCCCGTGAAAAAAGGTGGCAGCTTTTAGTTTTCATTAATGTAATAAAAAAAAAATAATATAATGAATCTAATGAAAAAAGAGTATGATAAAACAAAAATACTACTCAAATAATAAATTTAAATAATTTTAACTTAGAATAAAGTTAAAATAATGATAAAAAGTAGAGACAAAAAAGAGGATAACACAACGAGGAAATTGAGAGATAGAGAATTGTAGAAGAAAACTAGTTGAATATTTCAGCTATATACAAAAAAGCAGAACATAGATGAAATTCAATCAAACAGTTCGTGGTAACGAACTGTAGTAAGGAGCGATCCGGCTCAATAGGAACCAAAACTCTAAAAAATTGAATTTTGATATCAATAGCTACATCAAAAGAATCGCAGTTTAATGCTGATTTTAAATATATAAGTTTAATCAAGTTTAGTCTTAGCCATCAAAAGTTACGAGCCTGAGAAAATTTGCCTTATTTAGAAAAATAGGGGGAAACACCCCCTAAAAGTCGTAGGATCTTAACGAAAATGACACCATCAGATTCAGCGTATCAGAGAACCCTACTGTAGAAGTTTCAAGCTCCTATCTACAAAAATGTGGAATTTTGCATTTTTTGCCAGAAGACAAATCACGGGTGCGTGTTTATTTGTTTTTTTTTTTTTTTTTTTTTTTTTTTTTTTTTTTCCCAGGGGTCATCGTATCGACCAAGTGGTCCTAGAATGTCGCAAGAGGGCTCATTCTAACGGAAATGAAAAGTTCTAGTGCCCTTTTTAAGTGACCAAAAAAATTGGAGGGCATCTAGGCCCCCTCCCACGCTCATTTGTTTCCCAAAGTCAACGGATCAAAATTTTGAGATAGCCATTTTGTTTAGCATAGTCAAAAATTATAATAACTATGTTTTTGGGGATGACTTACTCCCCCACAGTCCCTGGGGGAGGGGTTGCAAGTTACAAACTTCAACCAGTGTTTACATATAATAATGGTTATTGGGAAGTGTACAGACGTTTTCAGGGGGATTTTTTTTTGGTTTTGGGGGTAGGGTTGAGGGAGGGGGCTATGTGGGAGGATCTTTCCTTGGAGAAATATGCCATGGGGGAAAAAATTCAATGAAAAGGGCGCAGGACGAATGTGATCACGTTAGAAAAAAACGTCAAATTAAGAGCTTAACATACAATGCTGGGTGTTCGGAGCCTCTCTATTATGGAGTATAATTTGAAAATAACACAACTATACGAGCGATAAAACATATATACCACAACCATAACTCAACTAACGAAAGAACTGCTAAGAGATAACACAACTATAAAGCGAAAACAGGTGAAAACTAACGGGAAAATAAACGAACTAAGAGGTGGAAGGGGCCCTGAGAAAAAATATAATCCTTTTTCAATTTTGAGCCTAACTTCCGCAAAGGAGTAATAATGTCAGAAGCCCCGAAATACCGAATTATTTTCTTTTCAAACAGTTCGTGGTAAGGAACTGTAGTAAGGGGCGACCCGGCTCAATAGTAAACGAAATTCTAAAAAACGGAATTTTGATGCTAAAAGATACATCAAAAGAATCGAATTTTTACGCTGATTCTAAATATATAAGTTTCAATTAATTTAGTCTTTGTCATCAAAAGTTACGAGCTTGAGAAAATTTGTCCTATTTTGGAAAAAAGGGGGAAACATCCCCTAAAAGTCATAGAATCTTAACGAAAATCACACTATCGCATTCGGTATATCAGAGAACTCTATAGCAAAAATTTCAAGCTCCTATCTAAAAAATGTGGAATTTTGTATTTCTTGCCAGAAGACAAATCACGGGTGCGTGTTTATTTGTTTTTTTTGTTTTTTTTCCCAGGGGTCATCTTATCGACCAAGTGGTCCTAGAATGTCGCGAGAGGGCTCATTCTAACGGAAATGAAAAGTTCTAGTGTCCTTTTTAAGTGACCAAAAAAATTGGAGGGCAAATAGGCCCCCTCCCATGCTCATTTTTTTTCAAAAGTCAACATATTAAAATTTTAAGATAGCCATTTTGTTCAGCATAGTCAAAAACCATAATTACTATGTCTTTGGGAATGACTTACTCCCCCACAATCCCTGAGGGAGGGGCTGCAAGTTACAAACTTTGACCTATGTTTACATATAGTAATGGTTATTGGGAAGTGTACAGACGTTTTCATGGGGATTTTTTGGTTTGGGGGGTGGGGTTGATGGGAGAGGGTTTTGTGGGAGGATCTTTCCTTTGAGGAATATGTCATGGGGGAAGAAAAATTAAATGGAAAGGGCGCAGGATTTTCTAGCATTACTATAAAAAAACAATGAAAAAATAAACATGAAAACGTTTTTTCAAATGAAAGTAAGGAATAGCATTGAAATTTAAAACGAACAGAGATTATTACGCATATGAGGGGTTCTAAAAATACTTTAGCATAAAGAGCGAGGTATTTAGGAGGAGATAAATACCTCGCTCTTTATGCTAAGATATTTTTAGTGATTTCAACTATTTATTCTACGGCCTTTTTGATTCAGGGGTCATTCTTAAAGAATTGGGACAAAACTTACGATTTAGTGTAAAGAGCGAGGTATTAACGAGGGTACAAACCCCCTCGTACACATAATAAAAATATAAGAATATAAAAGTTTGTTACGTAAGTTAATTCTTAAGTTACGTATATTTTTTACTAATAAAAACGTTCGTTGAATATTAAAAGTTCTAGTAGCTTTTTTAAGTAACCGAAAAATTGGAGGGCAGCTAGGCCTCCTTCCCCACCCCTTATTTCTCAAAATCGTTTGATCAAAACTAAGAGAAAGCCATTTAGCCAAAAAAAAAAAAAATTAATATACTAATTTCATTTCAATAATTTATGTGCGGAGAGCCAAAATCAAACATGCATTAATTCAAAAACGTTCAGAAATTAAATAAAAAAAAACTAGTTTTTTTAACTGAAAGTAAGGAGCGACATTAAAACTTAAAACGAACAGAAATTACTCCGTATATGAAATGGGTTGTCCCCTCCGCAGTCCCACGCTCTTTACGCTAAAGTTTTTAATTGTTTTAAAAAGTAGAATTGTAGCAAAGAGTCAAACTTTAGCGTAAAGAGCGTGGGACTGCGGAGGGGACAACCCATTTCATATACGGAGTAATTTCTGTTCGTTTTAAGTTTTAATGTCGCTCCTTACTTTCAGTTAAAAAAACTAGTTTTTTTTTATTTAATTATTAGTAAGAAGCAAGAAAATTCAAACCAGAAGCACCAGTAAAATTATTTAAAAAAAAACTAAATTTTATCTTTTTAATGTAAGTTAAAATTTATCTTTATTCTGCTTTTTCATATTGCTGAAGATGACTAATAGACAAATAGCCAAAATATTCAATTATTTTTCCTCTAAATTCAATAAATAAAAATAACAAAACTGATATAATTAAAAAAACAAAACTAATAGATTTTATAAAGAGCTGAAAGATGTAGAATGGCCCTTTAAGAAACTTGGGCAAGTCGTTAGAGTTTGCTCTACTTTTAAAAGACAGTCGACTAAATTTTGTTTTCAACATAATTCTTCACTCTGAATAACCTGACAATTAAGATAGAGCCTTATAATCTGTAATTAATAATAATTATTAAATAAAATTATAGGCTCAGTGACTTTTTCATGGATATAAAGGAGGAATTACACTGCCAGGAAAATAGGGGTGCATTAGGATTTTTTATTCACTCAATCAGCTCTAATATAGGAGCCGAGGTGTCTCGAAACACTAATGTAACAAGATTATGGAAATTATACATTTTTTAGTTATTGTATATACAGAAAAAGTAACGATAAAGAGAAGTGTAGTATATATATATATGATTTTGATTTTGAAGTGATTAGTTTCCCATTCCCTGAAAGTAATATACACTCAAATATCACATATTCAGCGTTTTTCTCACAGTTACTTCGTTATGCAAGGATTTGTAGTAATTATATTGATTTTAAAAATAGATGTAAAATCTTAAGCCAAAAATTGATATCAAGAGGTTTTTCTGCAAATAAATTAACTTGGCAATTTAAAAAATTTAGTTTTCATTATAACGAACTTTTAAATAAATATCAAAAGAATTATCTAGAAATACTTAAAGAAATTTTTGACTAATTTCGGAGGTTCGAGAAATGTTGTCACAGCGCCATTTATTTTGAATTGTGTTTCTATTTGAGCGGAATTTTTTAAAAAATTAGCCACATGGTAAAGATGAATTATATAATTGTTTAGTTCATTCAGGTTTTTTGCAATGTGTTAATATTTGTGATTTGGTAAAATTTATAATATTTAGTTTACCTATTGTTGCTAAAGGGAGGGATATATTAACAGGATAAGCTTGTTTTGGTTTTACTTGGTTGTTTTACATTTGCTGTTTTTTTCATAGACGTGTATTTTGGGGGTGATACCTGACGCGGGGATGCCATGGATATTCTGTGGTAGCCACAACACTGTGCTGGGTAGAGAATTTAGAGTGGCGAAACCCTATATAGGCCAGTGTATTCTCCTGATGAGCCCTTATGTTGGGTGTTGCCTCTGAATTATTTGTCTATATTATTTTTTCTATGGTTTGGTAAATGACGACTTATACTTATTGACGACATGACTGCCTGTCCATGGATTATTCTTTATGGTTGATTGTGTGTGGCTATGCTGTTTGACCTATGTGATTGTATGGATGAGTAGGGTTAAGGCCTCATTCAAGTGCTGGTCTATATTAATCACTAATTTAGGAAAACAGTCTTCCTTTTCTCCTTCTGTCTCCTTTTTTTTTTTTTTTTTTTTTTTTTTTTTTTTTTTTTTTTTTTTTTTTTTTTTTGTGTTTGTGCTGTAGCATTGGTGATTTCTCTTTTCATGATATATATATATATATATATATATATATATATATATATATATATATATATATATATATATATATATATATATATATATATATATATATATATATAAAAATATATATATTTATTCAGTTTACCTATTGTTGCTAAAAAGAGGGATATATTAACAGGATAAGCTTGTTTTGGTGTTACTTGGTTGTTTTACATTTGCTGTTTTTTTTTAATAGGCATGTATTTTGGGGGTGATACCTGACACGGGGATGCCATGGATATTCTGTGGTATCCCTTGGTAAAATAAATACAAATATTTTTACAATGACCAGTTTTTTGCAATTGAAGAAATTAAAATCCCTAGCAATTAAAGTCTGATCAAAGATATTTAATTATTGAAGCTAGTCCAATTCCTAACAACGATATGTACTAAGCTTCAAACTTTTGGTTTCCTTTTTTAAGGTTTTGAATCGTTGTAATCCTTTGTCAAAATAGAGAATATCATTTGTAATAATTGCAAATTTTCATTTTTTGGGCCTTCCTACTGACATTATATAACTGGTTGCCTTCCAAAAGGTCTTCTTTTTTAAGAATTTCTGAATTGTTGTAAACCCTTGTTAAAATATATACAAATATTTTTGCAATTACTAGTTTTCTGCTCTTTACGCAATTTAATGTCTTTTCATGCTGAAGTCTTTTCAAAAATAATTTGATTATTGATGCTAGTCCGATTTCTAACAACGATATGTACCAAGCCTGAAACTTTTGGTTTTCTTTTTTAAGGTTTTTGAATTGTTGTAATTCCTTGTCAAAATATCGAATCATTATTAGTAGTAATTGAAAATTTTCGTTTTTATTGCCTTCCTACTGACATTATATAACTGGATGCGTTCAAACCTGTAGGCTTTATCATGTTGCAAGTGGAATTTATTTAACAAAAACAAACTACTTGTAAAATTTTCAGGTATTTTCATAGTTTAAATTAGAACATTAAAATTATTGCTCAGGTACCGCAAATATTTTTGCAATTTACACAATAAACTTGGCGATTGTGAACTGAAGTTGAGAAAATTTTCTCAGCTTTTTTTCATGTCTTAAAAAGACATTAAAAAAAGACATTAAAAAAAGACTTAAAAAGACATCCGTAGACAATGAACGAAGAGTTAGTATCTGAAAGAGTATACTAATTTAGATCTAAAGTTTTTTTTTATATATAGTGTTACCTGAATATATTTAATTTTTAATTTTAGGGATTCCTTGCCGTGTCTTTGTTAATAGTGGCTGTAGCTGGTCAGAAGTATCCAGAGTCATATAAGCCAGATTACAAACCCGCAGGACCCTATAAGGCAGCAGAACCCTACAAACCCGGGTATAAGCCAGAGCACGAGCCAGAATATAATGTAAGTTCAGTGTCTTGTCTAAAAGTAAAGCTAATTTATACTGAACATTCGAAGCTTAGTGCCCTGTCCACAAATAACTTGGTATGAAGATACCAAGTTAGAATCCCTCTATACCCAAAAAATACACAATTTATAGCTATATTTCTCCTAAATAGCCAAGAAAAAGCATCTTTGGGTAGATTATTTGATCAAGGCCGTATCCAGTATCGTTTTCGGAGGGGGTATTACAGAAATATTTTTCCCGGGGGGGATGGGTACGCTAAAAAAAGCCTCAAAAATGTATAAAAAATTTGTCCAAATTCGTTCTATAATGTTTTTACGAGTAAGAACATTTCAGGGGGGGAAAGGTCAAACCCCCCTGGATATGGTCTTATATTTGATACTCAAATTTACGAATTGAATGAGCATCAAGATGAAAATATTTTTTGCCCCTGAATCTATCTTTTTTTCGCCCCTGGTCTGTTCATAACCGAGAAATGAAATTTTCTAATATTTTTTTTCAAAATAATAAAGTTTATAGGGAAATACTACGTTTTTTCAGTGTTGCCACGTTGAACCACAAAAATAAATAAGCGAAAATAAACAATTGACAAAGGCTTTCGTTTCCAAAAACAACTACACCTTCATTAAAATCCGTGTCTTCTTAAGCTATTCGGTGTTGTACTTTGTTTGAAATTTTTTTTCATGTTTTTAACCCCCGCTATTTTTAAAGTTGGCGCAAACTGCTACCAAAAATGGATAGCGGCATTGGGAGGTTTTTCATTAAAAATTAAATTAGTGATTTTTCCTAATTTATTGAGATACACATGGTTGTGTAGACTTCTTTTTAACCAGTTCAACAATTACATATCATTTTATTGTCCTTGGTACTTCAAAACGTCACGGTTACCTAGATATACCTACATATCTAAAGTTAAAAACATCTTCAATTATTTTTTTTTATTGGCAAAAATTGTCAATGTTTTTAGCGATTTTAGCCACCCTTGCTACAAGAACTCCTGACTTGCGTCATTTGCATACCATTCATTTATCGCCATTTTCACATTCCACATTATCTAGTATTTAATATTTCCATCTTCTTTAACTCTATTTTCAGATAAGATTTAAAAAAAAATTATTACGAAAATTACTGCCAATCTTAGGTTTTCTTTCTTTTTACCTGGAGAGCCCAGCTTCATTTTCCTCTCCCCCTTTTTTTACTTTTTTCCTACCCTTTTACTCTTTCCTTCATTTTTACCTTTACCCTTTTACATTCTCCTTCTCCCACTTTTTTTTACTTTTTTCCTACCCTTTTACTCTTTCCTTCTTAAAAAATAGCAGCACGAATTACAGCCCATCCTAGATATTTTTTTTTTCTTCATCTTTTTTACCTGAAGAAGTATTAAAAATAATCTGTTGCTTGGACCCAACCACTGTCCTTCAATCATTAGTCATTAATCATTCAATCATTAGTCATTAGTCATTCGATCATTAGTTTTTGCCTATTCAGACTGCCTTTTAACCTAATATACGGTTTCACTGCATTATTATTGGCTGTCTAATATGCTGTTTTAATTCTATTGATTATTACTTTCGATTCGCGGAATATCAGTGACAGGCAAGTCAATCAGGACGGGGGATCTATTTTACCCTGAATATTTTTTTGCCCTCTCCCTACAGTTTGAAGAATGCATTTTTTTGAAAAATACCTTTCTTTTTGACATTTTCGATGGAAATACTTTTTTTGCATTTTTATTAAAAAATTAAAAACAATAAAAAAAAACTTTC